>NW_024536290.1:0-9964 GCF_016097555.1 Gigantopelta aegis | reverse complement strand
CAATATTTGCTGTGAAACTGACAAATAACATGAAAACCTTGATCTCAACAGAATGCATGTATCATAAAGACGTGTCCTTGGTGGTGCATTTAACACCTTACTATTTATGTTCATTGGTGGATTAAACTATTTGAAATATTTGTATTTTTTATTTCATTTACACTAAATGTAACAAAAACATTGATCATACATGCATATACAAAATCTTTTCTGTAATCGAGGTACATTATAAAAGTGGTCAACACAAAACGAGTGTTTGGGGATTGTGTTAAGAGGCAGAGTTCCATCCTTCCCCCAATTGGGCAATCGTGTGATGAAACCTGATGTAATCCACTGACACTTCGTAGTGATCACAGTGGCCTTGTTAAATGGCAAGTGATTATTTTAACCATTCTAATATAATGAACATGTGCCTGCAGCTGCATGGAAGGAAATCCTTTTCTGTTGTAATAATCCCGGTCACCTCCAATCGGAGCAGAGAGTCTGATGTGAGTACCATCCAGGTATCCTATCACTCCTGGAAAGCCTGATGTCCCCTGAACAGCTTGTGCAATATCTTGTCTTTGTTGCTCATTAGGCCATCGTATTAACTGTAAAGTAATTGAAAGTTTTGTTATTAAAGTCAAGGTACACAGGGCTTTAGATTGCATAAAAGCTAAGGCAATAAAGGATGTGCCCAAATTGAGTACAAACATGCTAACCTCAAAAATGGAATGTTAAGCTGTAATTAACATTAAAAGAACTTGAAATGCATTTTTGAATATGTACAGTTCTACCAGCTGTTATTAACATTACAGCACTAAAACGACCTTGGTGTGCTAAGAACAAACAAAAAAAAGAACTGTTTTGTACAAATTAGTGTGATCTGAAGCCCTGGTACATAAAAAAAAGTGTATTGTAAACGATACCAACACTACTGTTGACAATATATTTACATGGTAATGTGATGTCACTAAAATGTTACTTTAATGAAACACATTCTCATTTCAATATATGTTTAATTGTTTTGTTGGCTTATATAAATTAATAACACGGTGTACTCACACGATTCCTCAGGCGTAATATAACATCACACAATTTCTGTACGACACTATGCACAGTGGACATTGAAACGCCAAACACTTGCGAGACCTCCCTCATGGATTCTTGGTTTGCAATGTACCATATGAAAATGGAAAGTTGCTGGTCTGGTGGTAATGGCTCGTTTCCACCAACGTAATTGGAAATTATGTGTGGAGTCACACAATCCAGTAGCTGTTCAAACACATGCCTACTAACCCGGAAGTGTTCTAGAAAATCGGTTTCTGTCATTTCAGCAATGACATCCCTGTACCCTTTGATTCTAGGCACAGAACGAGGTATGTTGCTCAACAAAAGAATTCTACTTCTTATTCTCATCATATAACTTTGATACAGGTCGTCATCCTCCGCTAAAATATCGGAGAATGCAAACTACAAGCAATGAAAGTTAGGAATGTGCGCCATATTGGATGCACCATAGTCATCGGATGTTTGTTTTCGCGTAGAACCGAACCAGACATGCGCAACAGACGTACTAGGTCTAAACTAAAGTTAACGCCCGAAGTAGGCCATATACGTACGCAGTTCGGGAAAGAAGCCGAATCATGCAAATTTTGCCGAAAAATCGGGAGCAATCGGGGCTCCATAGGATCGTGTCTATTCCTGGACATTCACGGTATAATTCGTGTGTGTGGGACTGGGGCTATACTAAATAATAAACTATTTGCCCGTCTGTATGTTCGTACATCTGGGGTTCACCTGAACCTGTCCAGGCTTTTCTGATTTTTATTCATGATATTTTTTATTACTATGACTCCCTCATGTGGTAACAAAAAGAAAAAAAAAGAAAAAGAAAGAAGTAAAGAGCTAATGATATACTGGTATAAACATGTATATCTTTTTTAATTCACTGACATTATTGTGGTCAAACTTATCTTTCCTCCTCATTTTCACATTTGCTATGTAGTCGTGTAGTTTATCTAAATAAAACTACAACATTCCAAGGTGGCATTGGAGATTGAAGTCTGCAAACAGAATACATGCATCAGTGTGTTGTTTGCATTGTCATATCTCAAGAACTTGGAGTGGGCGTGGCTGATGCAAGATTTGTATAGCTTAGGAGCGAGATCTAGCTCAGTCGGTAGAGCGTTCGCCTGAGATGCATGTGTCGTAGGATCTAATCCCATATGGAACCATTCTTCGATTTTTTTCCCCCATCCCAATCTGAGCCCCACATATGGTATATCAAATCCCATGGTGTGTACTGTCCTGTGTGGAAAAGTGCGTATAAAAGATCCATCGCCGCTAATAAAAAAATTATGCGGGTGTTTTCCAAGTCTATTTGTCAGAAATATAATTATTTTATTGCGTTTGGTGGCACTAATACGCTTCCGTATATTTGACATTAAAAAAAGGCAATACATTGTAAACAGTTCTGCCCTGCAAAGGCAAAAAATAGCAAGCGATTAGTTAACGATTTAAGAAAATTATTTTTGTGACTTTTATCCATCCAGTAAAGGCTTTATTTAGCAAGATCAATAATATATTTATGCTCGGGTTGTGGCACAACGGCGTTGGAGGAATATATACAAGTGACAATAAATACATTACTTGCAATATAAATATATAGTTTGCATATACGTATAATAATATATTCATAAGAATACAGATATACGGGTAGCCCGATTACTGTGCTGTTCGAGAGCTAGCAGACATGTGTACGGTTATGAACGCTCTCTCAATCAGAGGTTATTCTATACCGAAAACGTTGAATGGCCGACTAGCACACGGTAGACAAAGATTCCCGTTCTAATACAACACAAACTCACGTTTGACGCTAAATACTTTTACATTGATCATTTTCGATAACAAATAGTTCACTTATTCAACACTAACACATACACACATTACAGGACGAAACCCGTCAGCACCTACATATTTAACTGGGGTATTACTGAAATGGGTAGTGTCGGGTTTCTTCACGTAGTGTGCGTATTAGTGGTTACTATGTCAACTATTAGTTTTTTGTGGAATTCGAAAATGAACAATGCATGTAAAGGAATTTGTGTTGTATTTGAACGGGAATGGTCTACCGTGTGGTAGTCAGCCATTCCACGTTTTCGCTATAGAGTAACCTTTGACTGAGAGAGCGTTCATAACTGTACAAATGTCCTAGCTCTCGAACAGCACAGTACTCGGGCTAATATACGGGTAACCAAATATATATAATGTCAATAATATGGCCATTCTTTTTGGTTTTCAGGCTGGCCCTGGGTTAGCGACCTTTTGAAACATAATGTTGAATAAATTTGTTTCTCTCAAGCTTAATGTTTCAGGAAGATATGCATCTGCTATCTAGCTAGGCCCTATATTATGCTGATGTTTATTTAAGAATGCCACAATTTATTAAATATACCCAATTAAATGTACTTCCAGTCTTTTACCTTAGCTACTGCCGACTACGTCTAGTGGATCGCCATTCTGATGCTGGTTGAGTACATTTATTAGTTTTGGGATTAATAAAAAACAACAACATCCCCCGCAACACCGACAGGCCTTTCGTCTACGACCATTTTACAGTATAATACTATTAACTACCTTATATATATATATATATATATATATACACACACACACACACACACACACACACAAAATAAGATTCCACAGATAGCGAGGGTGGAAGACTGGATTTTAATTTGCGGAAAAACAATGCCAGTCATGTTTGCTGTTTACGGAGTATACAACCAAACAAAAACGATACTAACCAGGAAGTGGAACTCAAGGAAACCATGATTTAAAAAAAAGAAAGAAAAAAGAAGAAAAAAAGAAGAAGAAGTTTACTAGAGTATTTTGAGAAAATTGTGTGATCCTTTATGTTACGGTTTAAGTCTTGGTTAAACAGGTTTCTTCCAGATTACCAGTTTCCAGTTAACGTTGGAAAACTAGATATCCTGTTTCCAAAGTAAACCCTGTACTGGAGTGTTTCTTCTAAAAGTTAAACTCGATGTGGAGTTTACTCCACAGAGTGAGCATCACTCAACAGTAGCTTGTATAGTTGTGTCTGTACAGAACATTTGTTGCTACACAATGCATATACTATATATTCTAATATACGGTTGACTCAGCTATAACGAGCACTTGTTATAACAATCACCTGTAAACAGCACTATTTATTATTACTCCGAAATTAATATCTTTAAACTTTTAAATATGCCATCATTATGACAAAATATCCTTTTTCCAGCCAGCTACTTCGTAAGTGCCTAGTAGCAAGTACCCATACGTTCTTTCTTTTAACTTTATTAACATGCCTATATCCAAACGTGGTTCAGTCACGTCCATCCCACGCCCGGTATCTGGCATCGCCAGGGGCCGGGCGTCAGACAGAAAGTATCGCTACAAAAACACTGCAACATTAAAGGGAGGCAACTGCTACTTAATAGTATCCCAAATTAGTTTGTTCATCTTGTCTAGTTTAAATCCCCGACAAATCCCTTCATGAAATGCAGCTTAGTGAATAACATACTAAATGAAACGAAACTTTAGCTTTTATAAAAATAATACTTGTATGAGACTGTGGATGCAAGAAACTAAACGAAGATTGCAATTAGTGCCTGAACCTTTTCTGGATATAGGTACGTTAATACAGTTAAAAAAAAGAGAGAAAAAAAGGTGCAGATTCTTCTGATACGACCATTCCTTGCGGGTTTGGGGTGTTGTTGTTTGTTTTAAAATAGTGTTACATTTAATTGCATCAGGTGAATTCAGTGCTAGCTAGTTATGTGCCACGTTCAAGAAACTAAATGAAGATTGCAATTAGTGCCTAGACCTTTTCTGGATATAGGTACGTTAATACAGTTAACAAAAAAAAGAGAGAAAAAAGGTGCAGATTCTTCTGATACGACCATTCCTTGAGAGTTTGGGGTGTTGTTGTTTGTTTTAAAATAGTGTTACATTTAATTGCATCATCAAGTGAATTCAGTGCTAGCTAGTTATGTTTATGATTTGTTTTTGTTTTCAAATATTGGGTTTTATTCTAAGTTATCTACCGTGCCTATGAGGAAATCTAAGAACCTTATACATTTTATAAGGCAAGTTCTTTGGGAGATAGAATATTCCTTTATAATAATTGTATACTGTTCCATTCCATACCATTAACCCCCCCTCCCCCCCCCCCCACCCCCCACCCCCCATGCCCTATGCTTTTAGACAGTTCAGTTTAACGAGCATCTCGAAATATTTATATACATTTACTACCGTCCATAGGATTTATAATGTTTTAATGTGTTGGAGTACCGGTACATGGGCAAGTGATCAACTAATTCTGGAAACGACTCTCCAAATAATATTGTTGCCAGGATTTGTTTTTAATTTTAATTTAATTTTTAAAAAAATTCATAGACAAGGATATTAATTATATCATATACCTATTTATATATCTACATCTAAAAGGAACGCTTACTTTTAAAACAATGTCAGACGATACAGCTACCTAAAATGTGTTTGCAAGTTTTTCAGATTACTGATAGTTTGAATTTAATTGAACTCGATGATAGAAGGAAGGAAGGAAATGTTTTATTTAACGATACACTCAATATATTTTATTTACGGTTATATAGCGTAGGGCATATGGTTAAAGACCACATATATACGGAGAGAGGAAACACGCTGTCGCCACATGGGCTTCTCTTTTCGATTAACAGCAAGGGATCTTTTATATACACCATTTAGCGGTTTCCTCTCTAACACTATATGTCAAAATTAACAAATGTTTGATATTCAATAGCAGATTATTTATAAATCAATGTGCTCTAGTGGTGTCGCTAAAAAAAAAAAAAAATCATTTTACAACTGAGGCATGTTCAGGAAGGCGAGCGATCGCGGAGGCTCGTTAGACGGGTTTTTACACCAACCCTCAAATGAATTTGATATGACAGAAGACAATGGTACCAGTCAAATTGTTCGCGAGCGTTCGGCCTTCTGAACACGTCACTGGTATATCAAAGGGCATGGTATGTACTATCCTACCTTTCTAAAATGCCTATAAGATTTACTTTCCTTCTAATAGGTTACCCGGAATTATGACCGAGAAATGTGGTGCGAGATAATATGGTACCAACTATGAAATCCCAAAATGGCTATCATTTCCGTACTGAATTGGATTGTTAACGGAGTTAGATACTCAGGACGTAGGCGGTTTCGGCATTTGATGGTCCATTTTGCCAGATTGCCGGATGACGGATAACGTGTGCGGAAGTCAGAGCAGATGGAGAAAAAAACCCCGGATAAATGTGTTCGAGGCTTTACACATGCTAAACGTGTAATCTATTATTTTCGATTTAGCAATCGACAATTTTCTTTGTATTCCGCCCTGAGACGTATCCACATTTTTTATATTGGAGAAATGGACACCAGCATGACTTGGGACCATGAATTAAGTCTTGTTAGACAAGAGAAATCACCGGAATTCTCAGCTGCAACAATCCCCCCCCCCCCCCCCCCCCCCCCCCCGCAGAAACCGGCAGTTCGAATACTGCCAAGAGCTCAAGTGTGAAGGATGAGAGTAGACTGGAGGGTGAATTACCCGATTCTAACGTAGCGGATAGTTCCAACTCACAGATGGACTAGGTATATTTGTTATATGGCAGTTCAGTTTAATAGATGAAAAATACATGAAAATAATAATACAGAATGTGAATTTGTTTAACAAACTGATACATGATTTTAAATATAGTTCTGATATGAGTATGTTTTCATTGGGTAGGCATATTGAGCGTAAATCTATAAATCTGACATAGATTGGGACTCTGTTACAGGTTATAGTCAGTTGGGTTTAAGCTGGGGTTTTTTTCCAAATACATAATTATTAATGGTTAATTTAACTTCATTAATAAGCCATATGCCGAAATGTTTATAGATATTTAATAAGCCATGATTGCATTGTATTTTGCTTTATGAAACAAAAATATGTTCGGATGTTCTTTTTCAAGCAATATTCACTAAATTGTAAAAATATAAAAATGTTAAAAATGTAAAAATGTTTTTACAATATTTATTTGTTTAAAAAAGGTTAATTGAAACCAATCACCAAGAGTTGCTAGATGTCTAGAATGGCAATCCATTTTTTTCTCTACATAATGTGCTTCTGTTTTCCAAGAATTGTTCAAGCAAGTGAATATCCTTTCCATGTATAAGTTGCTAAATCCCATCTTTGATGAGTCTTGCCAGTATATAATGTAATTAACATTGTCTTTCTGTCTTACACAGAAACACAGTTCAAAGGGACCATTAGTATCCAGTTCCTCATCCAGTTCTTCATCCTCGGTCAAAGACTTCGTCAGCACACTGTCAGTCTTCAGGTGATGTTCCCAGTGCAAATAACAGTGTTCAGAACAACAGTTGTTCTCAGAGTGGCAGCAGTAAAGCGAAATCTGGCGCTGCTGGAACTGACAGAATGGAGGAGAGCGGTGAATCCCCAGGCAGCAGTGACTGCCCCAGCAGCAGTAGTGACATCCCCAAGACCAGTCATGTGAAAGCAGACTCTTCGGGAAATAAAAGCAAGGCCGAGAGCAGCACAGAGAAGGCAGATGAACCGTCTGGTAGTAGAGGTAGGGGAGATGAACTAGCTACTGGTAGTGGAGGAAAAGGAGGAAGTGGACCTAGTAGTAGTGACGCTCAACAAGAACTAGCAGGAGGAAGTGGTGATTAACCGGATTGCAGTGGACAAGGCAGTGGTACATCTAAACCAGAAGCACTAGGTGGAAGTGGTGATCAGCCAGGCTGCAGTGGATGTAGTTCAACAGACCAGCCAGGAGGTAGCAGGTGCATCATGGATGGGCCTGTAAGCAGCAGCATTGAGGATGAGGAACCTGGGGTATCAGCAAGTGGAGCTGGAGGAAGTGTTAAGACCCTTACTGACAGGCCAGATCTGATGACCGGGGATGATAGTGATGACAGTGATGATGATGATGGAGATGATGATGAGTATCAAGAAGACAGGTTAGCTAAAACAAAATTAATTTTTAATAATATTTTTGAAGTTCAGACCGTAACTGTAAGTAAGTGGTATGTGTCTCTGGAGGTGTTTTGAAATGGAATGCATTCAATCTGTCTGCTCCTACGTGTCCTGTTCCTCGTTGTGGTGCAGGCAAGGCAGCATTCTCCAAAGTTTCCCTGAGAGTGGTGAATACAGCACAATCTTCTATGTGTTAAAAATACAGAGAATTCTGTGTTTGGTGCAATATTAGTTTGTTTACCACATCTCCATACACCTTTTCCATGGTCTGACTTGGGAGCGTGATTTAGCTCACTTGGTTGAGTGCTTGCGTCGCAGAATCGAACCACCTCGGTGGATCCATTCAGCTGATTCGGTTTTTCTCATTCCAACCAGTGCACCACAACTGGACAAAGGCTGTGGTATGTGTGTTCCTATTTGTGGGAAACTGCATATAAAAGATCCCTTGCTGCATTAAGGAAAATGTAGCGGGTTTCCTCTGATGACTCCGTCAGAATTACTAAATGTTTGAGATCCAATAGCCGATGATTAATTAATCAATGTACTCCAGTGGTGTCGTTAAACAAAACAAACCATGGTCTAACTTAGTGTATGTTTTTTGTCTTTTTGAAGTAAGCATCTTTGATAATGTCTTTTGTTTTTGTAGTGATTGATCAGTGCAATATTGGTTTTATATTTACCACAGCTCCATAAGATCGTTTTAGTCTTTTTAAAGATATAGTTTCTGACATATACACGATCATCTCGTTTGTGCATCAGTTATGAACTTTTATTTGGAATAATTGATTTGCTGTTTGTGTTAAATTTACTGAATGATCATTCACAACAATGCATCTTTTTATATTGTTTACAATTTTTTTTAAATGGTTATGCAAACCAAAATAGAATATGCATTTGTTTTGGGGGTATTTTGTGGAACTAGAGTCCTGCATTTGTGATAACATTTTTAGGAGTTTGTGGCGCAAAGATTGTTTTTTCATGGTGGTGCAAAGATAGTTTTTTTTCATGGCGGTGCAACGATTGTTTTTTTCATGGTGGTGCAAAGATTGTTGTTTTTTCATGGTGGTGCATACAGAATGTTAACTGGTTATTTATATTGCATTTTTTCAGGAATTATATGTCAAGTGATGATGTTATTTTCATGGTTAGACAAGAACTGAAAGATCCTGAAAAACTAAAAAAGCCATCTTTAATATGTGAAAAGGTATTGGGTCAATTATTTTTGTCTAAATTGTTGGAAGGCAAGATCGAGGTATTATTGTTCTGACAACAATGACCACATTTGGTTTTTATTTTTATTTTCCTATATTTGTGTGTGTGTGTGTGTGTGTATGCGTGCGTGTGTGTGTGTGTGTTCAGCTCACTTTCTTCGAAAATACAAGGCTTTGATAAATTGAACACATTTTAAATGCACATGTGGATGTTCCATCTCTATGCACGTTTTTGTTTTAATTATTATTGTTTTTTCTTTTTTATAATTAGAACAAAATTAATTCTGAATTTTGTAGAACAAGTAAACCAAAGGACACCTGTTTTCTTCTGGTGGCAGTGGATTTCCTGTTTAAGCCAAATAATGTAATCAATTTTTTATCTTTTTCTTTCAGATGTTTAACCACTGCTTAGCTCCTAACACGTTTGGTGATGGAAGTGGCTGTGATAACATGACTTGCATTATTATTATACTGAAACTGAGCACGGCAGAGCCCAATAAACGCTGTGCCGCAGAAATGGACTCTTGCAGTAATACCGAAGAGGGAATAGCTGAAAAACGGACCAAACTTGAATCGGACTCTTCAACTAGCTGCATGGATAACGCTGTTTAACACTGATTAGTGTTTATTTATGCAAACAAAGGCAGTTACTTTTTATTTTTGCAAGACAGAATGGCATGAATGTTAAATTACATCTTGAAAAACATTGGAAGTA
>NW_024536289.1:0-9062 GCF_016097555.1 Gigantopelta aegis | reverse complement strand
TTAAATAAATTTAAATAAGAGTAAAAATATTCCAATGTCTTCGTATTTAGTTTATTATATAATTATAACTATTAATTGGGTTTTGTTGTATCTTAATGACCAAAGAAAAAAGGACAAAGAAGTTGGTTGGAAGCCATTTTAGTTAGTAGACCCAAATAGATTGTTTAAGTTTTAGTATAAATGGTAATTTTAAGTAGTTAATTTATGATATTACTGTAAATATAAATTATGAATGTGAATTGGGGTTGTTTAGCATTTTTGGAATACTAAATATTCAAATTTTTTTCAGTAAAAAAAAAATTCACACCTCCAACAGGCATGATTGACTTGAAGAAAGTAATAAAGCGTGCTTAATCAATTGATGTGCACATAATAATGTATTATGTCGTACTTTATAAAAAGGAAAACCAACTAAAGTTGGAATTTCAAAACTATAATTCATTTGTTTTAAAAAAAAAATTTGATGTGAAAAAGTTATTGTTAATAAAAAAATTTGGTTTCTAAGATTATTCAAATTATTACTGTAGGGTAAATACATCCCCACATAATATAGAAGAAGTTTAAAAAACAGTTGTAAAATAATTTGTTTTATAACTTAATTATAACTAAATATCTTTAAAAATGTTTTAAAAGTTAAAATATAAATGTTATTACTAGTTTAAAATTCACCAATACTATTATAGTTATATTAATTATTAATATAAAATATTTTTATTAAAATTTGTTTTTATATGTCATAACATGTCTGACCTGCTAAGACCTTCCTTTTAAGTGAAAATTTGGAATCTGCTGTGAAAATATTTCAAGAAATTCCACACTTTTATACTAAGGAAACTTAGATGTCCTTTTAAGTAAATTAAAGAATTTGATTAATATTTTATAACTATTCCTAATTAAAATGTATCATTACCTTGACCCATGCATGTAAGATCAAGTTCATTTACTATAATAAGTATCATTTTAACTGTACCCATGTTGGAAATGTAATAATATATGAGGTTCTATAAAGGGTGTTACAGAATTCAGCCCCCCCTAAATAAAAAATATAATCAATTTTCCCTCTCTAGTTAAAAAGGCTTTGGTTGGTTTATTAAATTGTCACCATAGTTTACGTACTAGATTTTATAAGCCATTGAAGTTTGAAAGTTAGATATTATTAAAAATTTGTTAGATAACTTTGTATCTTATGAAGTTAATTATTTGCAACAAAAACACCACATTATAAAAACAATAACAATATTTTCTCCATAACTCTTTTAATTGAAAAAATGTAATAATTATATTTTCAACAATTAAGAATTTCAATTATATAGTGTGTACGTTAATTACATATACTTTATAATATGTGTGTTTGTATAGCTATCTTAATGGACAGTCTAGAGAAAAAAGATGTTTAGTTTTATTTGGTAAATGATCAAAAATCACCTGGAATCAACTCCCCCAATTGACCTGCCTAAATACCCATTTGGGTGCGACCCAATAGTTAACCAAAGAACGGAACATACTTTCAAAAGGATTAGAATTTATAAGTCCTCTTGTTTAGTTTGTAGGTCCCGATTTTAACCCCCAACGACAAAACCCCTTACCTCAAGGCCCAGTGGAAGGATTAGAAAGGGGTTTTTTAAAGTTAATTTTAGTTGGTGAGTTTCCTCTTCCTTTTTCTTCCTGGTTTTGAAAAAATTTTTAAATTATTTTCTAACTTTTACCCAACGCCTCAAAAGTCAACCCCCCCCCCCCCCCCCCCCCCCCCCCCCCCCCCCCCCCCCCCCCCCCCCCCCCTCCCCTCCCCCCCCCAAAAACCCCCCCCCCCCCCCCCCCCCCCCCCCCACCCCCCCCCCCCCCCCCCCCCCCCCCCCCCCCCCCCCCCCCCCCCCCCCCACCCCCCCCCCCCCCCCCGGGAATGTCTAGTTACAGACAAATACCGACCAAACGGGATTTGGCAACAAGGTAGAAAGCCCCAAACTGAATTCCCGCAAAATTAAACCACTGTTCCCCAATTGTTTCTTCAGAAGAAATCAGAATTATCTCAACTTCGGGAAAGATTGATCATTCAAGAAAACTTTTACCTTCCACGTGGACAAGCCAGTCCGCTCCCGAGGGTCCCGTTCACTAATCCATCAGACATCCTACAACCACCAAGCCTACTCCGGTGGTATCTCAGCAGTTTGGTGAGGCTGCAAGAAGTGCAAGGGACAGCAGCAGCTATTCAGGGAAACGGACCCGGCCAGTCACTAGTGGCGAAAAGTGTCACGGCCTCGCTTAGTGCCTAGTTGATTCATACGACACGGCAAACTAAACTAGTTTCTTATTGATACAGGTCGAAGGCCGTAGCATTCATCTTATAAGTACGATTCGACACGTCAACCAGCGATAGTTCGCTACAAGCGGTGAAACAACACATCCATCACTACCTATGGTAGACGCCTTATACTTAGACTTAGGAGTCGGCGAGTATTTTCATGGGGTTTCATAATAGCAACAAGTCCAAAACTCCAATTAATTAGGTGCAGACTTCTTAAAGACATTATGGATTATTAGTGGACATAGAAAGAGGTGTCTCACAGGAACAGTCTGACCTCCTTAAAGTTAATGGGATCACCTCTACTCAGCCCTCCCCATCTCACATCTGCCTAAGCAACCACCCACATACTAAACCACAAAACACTTACCAAGCCCTCACTCCAGGAGTTTCCCTCAGTCATATTCCAACCTTAATAAGTACAATACCCCAATTAAGCACACTGTGACGGATCATCATATCTCTACTGAAGTCCTCCAGTACATGGTTCTCCTCGTCGTTCTATCCCCAGACCGTATGCGTATTGCCTCGTCAGGAATTCGATCACATGTTGCAATTAGGAATAATCGACCCTCTTCTAGCAGTGGGCTTCTCCTCTCCATATGGTCCCTAAGAAAGAACCCGGTGACTGGCGCCCATGTGGAGACTACAGTGCCTCTGAATAACAAGACAGCCCCAGACCGCTACCCATTCCTACACAACAGGACTTTACAGCAAACTGCATGGTTACTATCTTTTCTAAGCTGGACCTAGTACGCGTGCTTACCATCAGATACCAGTGGAACCTAGTGACATTCCTAAAAACACCATCCGACGACCCGTTCGGGACTATTTGAATTTGTTCGAATGCCATTCGGACTACGTAACTCAGCACAATCGTTTCAGCGATTTATGACCAAGTTCTTCACGGTGTTACGAACACGTATGCATACAATAGATGATGTCCTTATTGCCAGTGCTACTCCAGAAAGAACATCAGGAAACACTTACGCACAGTCCTACAACCGATTCACAGAGCATGGTATTATCATTAACCCCTCCAAGTGTGAACTTGGAGTTCCACAGTCACCTTTCTCGGACATCTCGTTGATGGTCATGGTATACGTCCGTTACCTGAGAAAGTACAAACTCTTATTGACTATCCACAACCTCACACTCATCGCAAGTTGCGTGAGTTTTTAGGTTTTGTAAATTTTTATCATCGTTTTGTACCATTATGTGCCCATGTTCTTTCCCTACTCTCCATAGGTTACTCACTAAGAATACTAAGGAAATAGAGTGGGACACAGATGCCGTTACAGCTTTTGCACAAAATCAAAGAGGTGTTAGCGAAGTACACTACTCAACCATCAAACCAGATGCTCCATTATCTCTAGCAAACTGACGCTTCCGATACCGCTATTGGTGCTGTGTTACAACAGTATGTTGATGGTATGTGGCAACCTATATCATATGATTCCAGGACTCTCTCACTCCTACAGAACGTCGATACCAGTACTTTTGATCGGAGCTCTTGGCAATGCACCAGTCCATCAAACATTTTCGACATTCCCCCCTCGAAAGGACAGGAATTTCTATGTTTTAACAGACCACAAAACCCGTTGACACATGTTACTACACTCTTCATCCCGCCCCGATCGGCACTCCCCTCGTCAAATTCGTCACCTCGACTAACATCCTTCAGTTTACTTCTGACATACGACATGTCAAAGGCAGTGACAACCAGTTGCTGATGCGTTATCACGAGCTAATATCAATCACTCTCCCAGAATACCTTTTTCCAGCCCTTGATTTCCAGGGTATGGCCACAGCTAGACTAATGATCCTGAACTTAAGGAATATCTGGTATCTACATCTTCATCATTAGATCTGAAACCAGTACCATTACCGTTCTCAGACTCCACTATCATTGTGGATGTTTCAAATGGTACGCTCACGCCCATTTGTACCGACCCTTTTCGTCGTAAAGTGTTTGACGTACTTCATGGTCTCTCGCACACAGGCATACGAGCATCTCACAAACTCATAGCCGGTCGATTATGTCTGGCCTTGCATGTACAAAGCTATTAAGAATTGGACTCGTACGTGTGTAGCTGTCAATCATCTAAGATAAGCGTCATACAGTTACTCCTCTTAGTTCTTTCTCTACCCCTGACAACAGATTTAGTAAACTGCATCTCGATATGGTTGGCCCACTCCCAGTTCACAAGGTTACACTTATGCTACAACTATCATTGATCGTTTTCTCGGTGGCCAGAGGCCGTTCCTCTCCGTGAGATTACAGCTGAAGAAGTGGCAAAAGCTTTTATTGCAAAACTGGATTTTAGGTTGGCGTACCAGCTACTGTCACTACGATCAAGGTCGCCAATTCGAATCTTCTCTGGCGGACTTATTTAAAAATCATAGGAGTTCATCGTATTCGTACAACAGCATATCATCCATTGCCAATGGTCTTGTTGAACGTTTTCATCGACAATTGAAAATCGGCGTTGAAAGTACTCCCATCTTCTGTACACTGGGTCGATGCCCTACCATTAATACTCCTAGGCATAAGGACTACTTGAAAGAAGACATAGGATGTACCTAGCAGCCAGAACTTGTATATGGAACTGTACTACGTATCCCAGGACAAATTCTATCACCATCTGTTTGAAATCCACTGACGATCCGTCTAATTTGGTTAATAGTCCTAAGAACAGTCCTGAACTCATTACAAGCCGTACCTCCTCGATCAAGGAACGTAAGAGTTACATTAACTCAGCTCTTCTACATGTACATCATGTTTTTTATTCGTTATGATGGTGTTACGATCTTCACTACAACGTCCTTACGAGGGACCATACCAGAGTTATTAAACGTCAAAAGAAGCATTTTACAGTTAATGTGAATGGAACAACATAAGGTTATTTCTCTCGATCGCCTTAAACCAGCTTATTGTCTCTACCTGGTAACTTTAATTCATCTACAGTTAATTCTCTCCTAATACAAACAATAATAACGACCCTAGTGGTTCTTCTAATTCAAACAGTAAGGACACCTACTAGTAGTTCGGTCAGCTCCAATCCCACATTCGTTACTCGTTCTGGACGACAAGTTATTTTCCTACTCGTCTTGATCTTTGATATTACACTTACTATTTTCTTCGTTTATCTCACGTGGGGGGAGTTATGTAGTGTCCTGTAGTATTTACATCCCACGGCATTCAGCCAACCTCACTTAACCTCAAGCCCACGGTGGAATAGTGATTATGTATAAATGTGGTTTTTCTGTAATTTTAGTTCAGTTAGTTATTCAGTTGTGTTCGAATGTTTCTCATCTCTTTTTCTTCTCTGGTGGTTTGTTCTAAATATAAGTTAGTTTACATTTATTGTCAATAACAAGTTCCTGTATATTTGTTCAAGGGGAAAATTATAATAAATTAAAATTAGGACTTTCTTCATGAAAACATTTGAAATAATAATAGCCACACCCATAAATGTGTAATAACATGGAGGTTACATCTCACTGTAGTGCAGTAGTCATAAAGAAAATAACATCAAATGATACAATCCTAAGTTAAGGCAGTCATATAATATTTTAGACTACATGGTATCTCTCTCAATTGTCCACAAACTTGTATCTGTTGTATACTACTTTCAAGACCAACAAATAAAATTAAACATACATTATAGGAAAATTTAAACTACATATTTTAAAAGAGCTAAATTGTGACAGTTAAA
Organism: Gigantopelta aegis; assembly: GCF_016097555.1. Lineage (NCBI taxonomy): Eukaryota > Metazoa > Mollusca > Gastropoda > Neomphalida > Peltospiridae > Gigantopelta > Gigantopelta aegis. The sequence goes on along the minus strand of NW_024536289.1, from coordinate 3,044 downwards.
GACCTGTATTGTCATAAATTATTTAATAATTACTAACGAAACTAACCTAAACAATTCTCATTTTAGTTTATCAATCATATTATATATATATATATATTACAATGTTGTATGTTACATTGGTAATAACATATATTTACATGTAATATAGATATATATCATATTCTTTTCTTTGTATAGGACAAAAACTCATCACAAAGCTATTAGTAGTTCCAGAAGGACATCAATGACAATATTACCTAATTTCTATAACACATTTGTGATTGTAATGGAGTTCCATGATGCAGTATTGAAGTCATTACATCACTAGCTACTGTTACAATTTAACTTTGATATTGTAAGTTACACTATATATATATTATGTAAATGTTATAATCTAGTTCAACATTATAGAGTACATGTACTATAGAAATAATACAGTATTGTGGATCAAATTTGTTTGTTATTTCATGAAAAATTGTATTAGAATATATTAGAATTTAGCAAATTATATATGTCTTTCTTTAGGCATGAACTTTGATCTTACAACCGGGACTGTTAGACTTAGGACGTGTCTATGCCTCCATTATGATCTTTAATTGGGTCAAATTGATGATAGAAAGCAATTGTGGTCTCTATAATATTGCTCATGAAACCCCACGAGGAACACCGTACGTACATTGTACTAACAGGTAATGTTAACAGCTAGATAATTGTTATATCTTGATAATAACACTTGATTTGTCTCTAGTTTATGACAATATGGTTATGATTAAATATTTGATTTCCTCTCTTTTCTAGGGATGGTAATTTTCCCACGTTTAGGACAAGATGATTGTTGATTTTGAACTAACATCCAATTCGTCACATGGCTGAGGAATTCCAACCTATATCAAAAGGTATTATTATAATGTAATATATAATGTTACTAATTTAATGGAAATACATGAATATATATTAAAGTTCAACTATTGTTTATAGTTGACACTGAGTATCATAGAGTGGATCAATTAGAATTGTAATCATTACTATGAGAAACATTTTCTGCTGTTAAAAATCTCTATATAATATAATAATAGATGATTGTTATTGTGTCAATTTATTGTACATGACATTATCAAAGAATGACAACAACGCAACTAATAACCTCTCTACTCTCTTTGTGGGTTAGGGTTATGCATTGTATGTTTGTCTGTTTTCTATATCAAAGGCAATACATTTTGAAATGCTCTAACCTCAGCAACAACAGTGTCTACAGCTAAAACTCAACTCAATAAAGGAATATGAAAAGTTCAGCATTAAGAAGTCATTCTAGACAAAAGGCCGTCAATGGGAGACAATGCTTAAAAATTTGCTTTTATAATGCAGCATCTATTTAATTTGAGTCCAGTAGAGGAGAAAACTACTATTAAAGGGTTGCATCTATTAAACTATTTGGGTATTTAATATATAGGAATACCAAAATCTTCAGAATATTTCTGCCAACTGTTTTCGATAGTGAGATTTTGTAAATTAGATTTTATCTATTCAAAAATTTAGCATAAAGTACAAATTGCAAAATCAATCGAAATCAAACAATTTAGAACTATGTAAACTACAAAATATATATCAAATTATTAATGTTATTAAAACAGTAGTTCACTTGGTACAACACCAAGCAGGCTAGCTCCTTCTCCTTGTCATAAGGATAACAGAGGAGACCATTACATTGAGCTTGAACATGATAGAAATAAAGCACCATTAGGTTAGCACCGCACTTCCTGGAATAGATTCAGTATCTTTATCAACACATTCATAGGACTGCATTACGTTTGTGTTCATAATACTCAGCCATGAGATAACCTGATATTCTGTGGTCCATGTTTTAGGACATGTAATCTTTGCTGGTATCATTAGATATGCTACTCTAGTGGAAACATAAACATACAACACAGGGGGGGACATTGTGATCATGAAGTGGAGCTAAGGGACCACCTATAGTTTCATACTCTGCTCCATAGATGTAAGACTGCCATTTATGAACACCAGGTGTGTATGATAGAAAACTCAGGTTTATCAGGTAGACAAATGTAGTTAGCTCCATTTCCAGTTTGGTTCAAGAACCCCTGCAGCTTTCCCTTTGTAGAGTAATTCTGTATCATATGTTGTTGGGCAGGTGGTACGTCCCATCTAATAAAAACAACACCTCCATTTCTGGTCCTTGAGGTCTTCTGGTCTGGTTCTCCTTTTGTTCCCTTTCCTGCCATCTTTACCATTGGTACCATCTCTTCCAGGTGTACCAGCTGGTCCAGGAGGACCTTGAATGCCATCACGACCAATCACGTCCTTGTAGTATTTGAATATAAGGATGTGTTGGTAGGGGACATTTGGAGGTAGGAGAGGAACATCTCTTATCTCGACTGGTTTCATATAATAAATGGATGGAACTGAATATTTTTTTAAGCCCGTATGATTACCTTGTACAGCAGCTGTAGTATCCATTGTTCTACAGTTAAAAAAATTTTTACAGGAAAAAGGGACACCCAAAACACCACAATGATAGTATCGGTATCATCATCTTGAACGTTTAGCTTGATGTTAGCAGGCACAGATTTGCTTTGAAGAGCTTAAAAGTTCACTTTACTTGAAATTAAAGAGATTTTTTGCTATGTAAATGTACTGTCTTGTCAGTTCGTCTCTATAGTCTCATCGGTCTTGTTTACAACATCCAAATTTAGAAGTACTTGTGAATGGTAGAGGTTCTTCTCACTTTATTAGGTGGGTAACTTTACCAAAGAAGACAGGAGGAGCAGGCTGAGGTCATTGGAAACCATCCCTCTATAATGATAGAGAAATAGATAAGACCTTCCCCCTGTCTAATCCGAATAAAGGTCAGTTATCAAAAAATTTAGTGGTTAGGTTTACTTGGTCAGAGTAAGACTTTCTTGTCTGTTGATAGATGACATAGTAGATAAGGGACTTCCCTCGTGTCCAATGAGTAGTTATAGTAAGTGTTAGATAGTTGAAGAAAAAGGTAGGGGAAACCACTTGTGACAGAATTTAGTTAAACTCCTTGTTCCTGTAAGTTT
>NW_024536288.1:0-9738 GCF_016097555.1 Gigantopelta aegis | reverse complement strand
AGATATATCACAGAAGACTTCAGCTGGGGTTTAAGGTCTTTATTCAGGGATCACCTGGAGGGATGTGAAGACCCTCCCTTTTTTCCACAAGCCATTTCCATCCGGTCTGTATTAATTACCATATCAAGGAACTTTGCTTTCCTCAAAACAGCTTAAGTTAGGGGTTTAAACAAAAGCCGATATAGAATCACACACACACACACACACACACACACACACACACACACACACACACACAATCACACACGCACAACTACATTTGGTTTGTAAGTAGATCTCCTGATCCATCAACATGTCATGTTTGAGCATCCGCTCCATGACGGGCGTAGAGATCCTTGTGTCTGTTTAATGGTCAACTGTGGTAAACTCAGTAAAATCAAAATTATACTTGGGACTCAACTCAATTCTCGATCTATCAGACAGGTCTAATAAGAATTCGCACCCTCCCCTATAATAAATGAAAATTACATCAATGTTTGAAAACCAAATCTGGCTATTGAATCACCTTAACTAAACCATGATGGAGTGAAATCCATGTCAATTCTCTTGGCAATATTATTTTTTAAATTATGGACCATTGCCATAATTCAGTTATTTTTTCATTAATAAGTGGAGTATGGTGGTTAATTAGATTGTTGAATAAAGTACATTTTGGACAAATCAAATACATATTACTCACGTATTACTTACGTTGTTAGGCCATTTAATAGGTCAGTGGTCTGTGACAATATGCCTTTAAGACTGTGAAACAAATTGTGATGGAAGAACGAAGAGTGACAGTGCGACAGATTGTGGATATTCTGGAGTTTAGTTATGGCTAAGTGAAATCCATTCTCCATAAATATTTGAGTATGAGCAGTTTTCGCTCACTAGATGCCGAGAATGTCGACTTCCGAAAAGAAGCGAAAGCAGATTCGATGTCCGGAGGTGAATCTCGAGCTGATGAATCTGGACTGGGAACGTTTTAAGCTGCATTTAGAAGCCAGGTATCAAACATGGATTCATAAATATGACCTTGAGTCTAAGCAACATTTGAAACCGTGAAAACACGTCAATTTTCCAGTACCAACGGAATTCAATGCCCAACCCATTGCTAGCAAGAGTTGTTTCATCCACCCTACCCCGGGTATGTTATCTCAAGACTATCCGGGTTTGGACAGTCTAATCCATATCTCACCCCCGAAGACATGGTATGATGTTAAAAGGGGCACGTTTTGTCAGGCTTAATCATACTGACAGAGGACATAGTTACTCTGAATACATATCTGCGTTGACTAAAGAACTGATATAATGCGCTTATTATATTATTCACGCTTTATTGGTATATACCTATTATATACAAACGCACGAGCACACACACACACACACACACACACACACACACACACACACACACATTAAATTTAATTTATTATCCAACTAAATACATTTAGTATACATCTTTGAAGTAAAAAAAAAAATGTAACTGAATTTGATGATATGAAATGTTTACTGTTTCATTGAGTAAAAATTATTTTACACTAAATTGCGGTTGTTTTCTGTTTTGTTTTGTTTTATTTTGTATTTGTTTCTTTCTTTCTTTTGTGTAGATTTCTATATTTGTGACAATAAAAAAAACCCGTCATAAACGTTTAACACAAAGACATTGTCTTGTTATGAAAATACAGGTCTAATTGGTAGTAACATGCGGCACTGATTATTTGTACTATTATCTATTCCCAAACTAAGTTAATATACGTTTATGTAGTATCAGGCACGACGGAACGTGTGTGTGTGTGGGGGGGGGGGGGGGGGGGGGGGCTACTCAATCAACCCCCACCCCAATGTCTACTTGCTTCCGCCGTGCCTGAGTATACATTTGATATGCGGTATACACTTGAGGTTGAAACCTGTACAGGGTAAAATATTGTTTCTTAAATGGACTGCGATGTTCAGCTAAAATGAAGGTTACTAACAAAAAGACTATTTAAATCATAAATGCCATGTGACACCTTATTTTGTTGCAGGTAAATGAAAATGATTATGAGGTGACATACTTTTTATACACGTACTGTCTGAGTGAGTCCATTGCATTTATCAGTCATTTATCAGTGTTATATACTAGTGGTATTTGCTCGTAGGATTGCTCCCCGTCGGTGGGCTCATTTGGGCTATTTCTTTCCAGCCAGTTCTCCACAACTGGTGTGACAAAGGCCGTGGTATGCATTTCTACCCGAATGTTTTAAATTGCATTTCACATACACTACAATTTTAAAACAGGTTACATATATTTTATTCTTTCTAACTCTTGATAGCACAAAGCTGTCTCTTATTTTGTTTCTAGTGTTTTCTTCTGTCTTTGGTATTGTCAGCTTGGGTTGTGTTCACCCTCAACTCGGTGTTCAGGCCAGGTAGTCGTTCAATAGCAAGCGCATCTATTGTTTCTTTTGTTACCTGGTGTTCTCTGGAGTCAGAGACTTTTAAACATTCAAGCAAGACAGAGGTGGTTTTCTGCATTGTAAGTTTATATGTGATCAAGTTCTGCACAGCACAATTATTAACAGCACAGGTTATTAATGATGTAACACAACCAGCATCATTATTCAACATGTTTGTTGATGTATGTTTTATATACATCGGAATCTTCACACCCGTCCCAGGTGATCACTGAATAAAGACCTTAAACCCCAGTTGAAGTCTTCTGTGCTGTATAGAACCTTCGGTAACACACTATCCTATCTGTAGGATGTTGTCTGTATGAAAGTTCCCTTGCTGCTAATCGAAAAGAGTAGCTCATTGCGAGATGACGGCGAGTTTTCTCTTTCATCATTTGCGACGCCATATAACCCCATTAAGAATGTGTTGCGTACGTCGTTAAATAAAACAGTTTCTTCTTTCCTTCAGTTAGGTCTCGCTTGGTTTCCTTTGGACAGTGGGGTCACCAAACGTAGACTCACGAGATATGAATATGAGTAAATGTATTAGATGTTTTTGATGTGTATTGTAGTATATGGAAATTAACTGTCAATTGCACGAAGACTAAAGTTTTAATTTTTGGTGGATTATATAAAACTAATTAATTTAGGAAACATAATTTTAAGTGTAACACGTTTACTAATACTAGAAAAGCTTTGTTTTCACAAGCCGAAAAACCTATTTTTTTTATCTTAAAACAAGGAAGACGGCATGTCCTTTCTGTACAAGTGCTTTTGAAATTGTTTGATTGTATGGTACAACCTATTTTGTTATATGGTTGCGAGATTTGTGATTTAGAAACGTTACAAATAAATTCATGAAGTTTCTGTTATCAGTTAAGAAGTAAACGCCTTTGAATATGTTATATGGAGAACTGGGGCGTTACCCAGTCTCACTTGATGTCAAATTAAGAATGATAATATTTTGGTTTAAACTAATAACTGGAAAACACACAAAATTATAATTCTTGATATAGGAATTATTGCTGAATGATTATAAAACTGGAATATGTGATCATAATTGTTTTAAATTACAGGATCAGTTCTTACAAACATGGCACAGTGACATTATTAACTCATCTAAAGCATCTTGTTACAGACTGTTTAAATCAAATATTGCTAATAATTATTATGGTACGTTTGCACTTAAAGGGACATTCCTGAGTTTGCTGCATTGTAAGATGTTTCCGATAGGTTGTTTTTTTGGTATTTATTTGTTCAGATATATTTGTCACATGTTATCCTTATCGTGGGAAAACAAGTTGGGTTTTTTGTGCTAGAAGAATGATAACCCTGTGTCATCTTGTTAAACGCCAGATAAAAAAGGTAAAACGAACTTAAATGACTGCTTCGTCTTTCTAAAGATCCTTTTTCAGAGTATATTTTCTAACCGAGGAGAAGAAACATGTATTATATTATAATTACCGCAATTTATCGTGTCAGGTAAAAGAAATTCGAATACCTGCTGCGCCTTTTTAAAGTTTTCTTTTTAATGGTATATTTTCTCAGCGATGCGAAACATATGATTACAAAAAAATGAGCGTCATTTATGGCATGTCGACATCGTATTAAAGGGACATTCCTGAATTAGCTGCACTTTTTAAGATGTTACCGACTAAAAGACCTTTTAACGATTGTAATTACATAAAATATTAGTGGCTGTATATCAAACGTCTTTCTGATCGTTCTAATGCTACCGAAGGTTCTAGATATATCACAGAAGACTTCAGCTGGGGTTTAAGGTCTTTATTCAGGGATCACCTGGAGGGATGTGAAGACCCTCCCTTTTTTCCACAAGCCATTTCCATCCGGTCTGTATTAATTACCATATCAAGGAACTTTGCTTTCCTCAAAACAGCTTAAGTTAGGGGTTTAAACAAAAGCCGATATAGAATCACACACACACACACACACACACACACACACACACACACACACACACACATCACACACGCACAACTACATTTGGTTTGTAAGTAGATCTCCTGATCCATCAACATGTCATGTTTGAGCATCCGCTCCATGACGGGCGTAGAGATCCTTGTGTCTGTTTAATGGTCAACTGTGGTAAACTCAGTAAAATCAAAATTATACTTGGGACTCAACTCAATTCTCGATCTATCAGACAGGTCTAATAAGAATTCGCACCCTCCCCTATAATAAATGAAAATTACATCAATGTTTGAAAACCAAATCTGGCTATTGAATCACCTTAACTAAACCATGATGGAGTGAAATCCATGTCAATTCTCTTGGCAATATTATTTTTTAAATTATGGACCATTGCCATAATTCAGTTATTTTTTCATTAATAAGTGGAGTATGGTGGTTAATTAGATTGTTGAATAAAGTACATTTTGGACAAATCAAATACATATTACTCACGTATTACTTACGTTGTTAGGCCATTTAATAGGTCAGTGGTCTGTGACAATATGCCTTTAAGACTGTGAAACAAATTGTGATGGAAGAACGAAGAGTGACAGTGCGACAGATTGTGGATATTCTGGAGTTTAGTTATGGCTAAGTGAAATCCATTCTCCATAAATATTTGAGTATGAGCAGTTTTCGCTCACTAGATGCCGAGAATGTCGACTTCCGAAAAGAAGCGAAAGCAGATTCGATGTCCGGAGGTGAATCTCGAGCTGATGAATCTGGACTGGGAACGTTTTAAGCTGCATTTAGAAGCCAGGTATCAAACATGGATTCATAAATATGACCTTGAGTCTAAGCAACATTTGAAACCGTGAAAACACGTCAATTTTCCAGTACCAACGGAATTCAATGCCCAACCCATTGCTAGCAAGAGTTGTTTCATCCACCCTACCCCGGGTATGTTATCTCAAGACTATCCGGGTTTGGACAGTCTAATCCATATCTCACCCCCGAAGACATGGTATGATGTTAAAAGGGGCACGTTTTGTCAGGCTTAATCATACTGACAGAGGACATAGTTACTCTGAATACATATCTGCGTTGACTAAAGAACTGATATAATGCGCTTATTATATTATTCACGCTTTATTGGTATATACCTATTATATACAAACGCACGAGCACACACACACACACACACACACACACACACACACACACACACACACACAATTTAATTTATTATCCAACTAAATACATTTAGTATACATCTTTGAAGTAAAAAAAAAAATGTAACTGAATTTGATGATATGAAATGTTTACTGTTTCATTGAGTAAAAATTATTTTACACTAAATTGCGGTTGTTTTCTGTTTTGTTTTGTTTTATTTTGTATTTGTTTCTTTCTTTCTTTTGTGTAGATTTCTATATTTGTGACAATAAAAAAAACCCGTCATAAACGTTTAACACAAAGACATTGTCTTGTTATGAAAATACAGGTCTAATTGGTAGTAACATGCGGCACTGATTATTTGTACTATTATCTATTCCCAAACTAAGTTAATATACGTTTATGTAGTATCAGGCACGACGGAACGTGTGTGTGTGGGGGGGGGGGGGGGGGGGGGGTCTACTCAATCAACCCCCACCCCAATGTCTACTTGCTTCCGCCGTGCCTGAGTATACATTTGATATGCGGTATACACTTGAGGTTGAAACCTGTACAGGGTAAAATATTGTTTCTTAAATGGACTGCGATGTTCAGCTAAAATGAAGGTTACTAACAAAAAGACTATTTAAATCATAAATGCCATGTGACACCTTATTTTGTTGCAGGTAAATGAAAATGATTATGAGGTGACATACTTTTTATACACGTACTGTCTGAGTGAGTCCATTGCATTTATCAGTCATTTATCAGTGTTATATACTAGTGGTATTTGCTCGTAGGATTGCTCCCCGTCGGTGGGCTCATTTGGGCTATTTCTTTCCAGCCAGTTCTCCACAACTGGTGTGACAAAGGCCGTGGTATGCATTTCTACCCGAATGTTTTAAATTGCATTTCACATACACTACAATTTTAAAACAGGTTACATATATTTTATTCTTTCTAACTCTTGATAGCACAAAGCTGTCTCTTATTTTGTTTCTAGTGTTTTCTTCTGTCTTTGGTATTGTCAGCTTGGGTTGTGTTCACCCTCAACTCGGTGTTCAGGCCAGGTAGTCGTTCAATAGCAAGCGCATCTATTGTTTCTTTTGTTACCTGGTGTTCTCTGGAGTCAGAGACTTTTAAACATTCAAGCAAGACAGAGGTGGTTTTCTGCATTGTAAGTTTATATGTGATCAAGTTCTGCACAGCACAATTATTAACAGCACAGGTTATTAATGATGTAACACAACCAGCATCATTATTCAACATGTTTGTTGATGTATGTTTTATATACATCGGAATCTTCACACCCGTCCCAGGTGATCACTGAATAAAGACCTTAAACCCCAGTTGAAGTCTTCTGTGCTGTATAGAACCTTCGGTAACACACTATCCTATCTGTAGGATGTTGTCTGTATGAAAGTTCCCTTGCTGCTAATCGAAAAGAGTAGCTCATTGCGAGATGACGGCGAGTTTTCTCTTTCATCATTTGCGACGCCATATAACCCCATTAAGAATGTGTTGCGTACGTCGTTAAATAAAACAGTTTCTTCTTTCCTTCAGTTAGGTCTCGCTTGGTTTCCTTTGGACAGTGGGGTCACCAAACGTAGACTCACGAGATATGAATATGAGTAAATGTATTAGATGTTTTTGATGTGTATTGTAGTATATGGAAATTAACTGTCAATTGCACGAAGACTAAAGTTTTAATTTTTGGTGGATTATATAAAACTAATTAATTTAGGAAACATAATTTTAAGTGTAACACGTTTACTAATACTAGAAAAGCTTTGTTTTCACAAGCCGAAAAACCTATTTTTTTTATCTTAAAACAAGGAAGACGGCATGTCCTTTCTGTACAAGTGCTTTTGAAATTGTTTGATTGTATGGTACAACCTATTTTGTTATATGGTTGCGAGATTTGTGATTTAGAAACGTTACAAATAAATTCATGAAGTTTCTGTTATCAGTTAAGAAGTAAACGCCTTTGAATATGTTATATGGAGAACTGGGGCGTTACCCAGTCTCACTTGATGTCAAATTAAGAATGATAATATTTTGGTTTAAACTAATAACTGGAAAACACACAAAATTATAATTCTTGATATAGGAATTATTGCTGAATGATTATAAAACTGGAATATGTGATCATAATTGTTTTAAATTACAGGATCAGTTCTTACAAACATGGCACAGTGACATTATTAACTCATCTAAAGCATCTTGTTACAGACTGTTTAAATCAAATATTGCTAATAATTATTATGGTACGTTTGCACTTAAAGGGACATTCCTGAGTTTGCTGCATTGTAAGATGTTTCCGATAGGTTGTTTTTTTGGTATTTATTTGTTCAGATATATTTGTCACATGTTATCCTTATCGTGGGAAAACAAGTTGGGTTTTTTGTGCTAGAAGAATGATAACCCTGTGTCATCTTGTTAAACGCCAGATAAAAAAGGTAAAACGAACTTAAATGACTGCTTCGTCTTTCTAAAGATCCTTTTTCAGAGTATATTTTCTAACCGAGGAGAAGAAACATGTATTATATTATAATTACCGCAATTTATCGTGTCAGGTAAAAGAAATTCGAATACCTGCTGCGCCTTTTTAAAGTTTTCTTTTTAATGGTATATTTTCTCAGCGATGCGAAACATATGATTACAAAAAAATGAGCGTCATTTATGGCATGTCGACATCGTATTAAAGGGACATTCCTGAATTAGCTGCACTTTTTAAGATGTTACCGACTAAAAGACCTTTTAACGATTGTAATTACATAAAATATTAGTGGCTGTATATCAAACGTCTTTCTGATCGTTCTAATGCTACCGAAGGTTCTAGATATATCACAGAAGACTTCAGCTGGGGTTTAAGGTCTTTATTCAGGGATCACCTGGAGGGATGTGAAGACCCTCCCTTTTTTCCACAAGCCATTTCCATCCGGTCTGTATTAATTACCATATCAAGGAACTTTGCTTTCCTCAAAACAGCTTAAGTTAGGGGTTTAAACAAAAGCCGATATAGAATCACACACACACACACACACACACACACACACACACACACACACACACACACACACACGCACAACTACATTTGGTTTGTAAGTAGATCTCCTGATCCATCAACATGTCATGTTTGAGCATCCGCTCCATGACGGGCGTAGAGATCCTTGTGTCTGTTTAATGGTCAACTGTGGTAAACTCAGTAAAATCAAAATTATACTTGGGACTCAACTCAATTCTCGATCTATCAGACAGGTCTAATAAGAATTCGCACCCTCCCCTATAATAAATGAAAATTACATCAATGTTTGAAAACCAAATCTGGCTATTGAATCACCTTAACTAAACCATGATGGAGTGAAATCCATGTCAATTCTCTTGGCAATATTATTTTTTAAATTATGGACCATTGCCATAATTCAGTTATTTTTTCATTAATAAGTGGAGTATGGTGGTTAATTAGATTGTTGAATAAAGTACATTTTGGACAAATCAAATACATATTACTCACGTATTACTTACGTTGTTAGGCCATTTAATAGGTCAGTGGTCTGTGACAATATGCCTTTAAGACTGTGAAACAAATTGTGATGGAAGAACGAAGAGTGACAGTGCGACAGATTGTGGATATTCTGGAGTTTAGTTATGGCTAAGTGAAATCCATTCTCCATAAATATTTGAGTATGAGCAGTTTTCGCTCACTAGATGCCGAGAATGTCGACTTCCGAAAAGAAGCGAAAGCAGATTCGATGTCCGGAGGTGAATCTCGAGCTGATGAATCTGGACTGGGAACGTTTTAAGCTGCATTTAGAAGCCAGGTATCAAACATGGATTCATAAATATGACCTTGAGTCTAAGCAACATTTGAAACCGTGAAAACACGTCAATTTTCCAGTACCAACGGAATTCAATGCCCAACCCATTGCTAGCAAGAGTTGTTTCATCCACCCTACCCCGGGTATGTTATCTCAAGACTATCCGGGTTTGGACAGTCTAATCCATATCTCACCCCCGAAGACATGGTATGATGTTAAAAGGGGCACGTTTTGTCAGGCTTAATCATACTGACAGAGGACATAGTTACTCTGAATACATATCTGCGTTGACTAAAGAACTGATATAATGCGCTTATTATATTATTCACGCTTTATTGGTATATACCTATTATATACAAACGCACGAGCACACACACACACACACACACACACACACACACACACACACACATTAAATTTAATTTATTATCCAACTAAAT
>NW_024536287.1:0-30805 GCF_016097555.1 Gigantopelta aegis | reverse complement strand
TAGGGGCTCGAGCCCTAGGAATTTAGTAGAGATCTTTTTACTTAAATTTATTAGTTTCAATTGTTATAATTGGAGCAAATAACGAATACTGTTGCCTGGGACGACAGTAATGAGACGAAACCGGCAGAAGGGACGACCAGGCAATTATAGCCAAATTCATGTCACGAATAAAGAAAGGCGTCACTTTATACGTACTCCTCCTGTTTCTTTGATATTAGGAGTACCAATCAGAGCTATTTGATGCATTGTTATTATTCGTCAGACTGAGAAAATTCCTAATGGAAGATGAGAGTTATATATAGGGGTTAGCACAAATAATACAAATAAATCTGAATAGTCAGACTAAAATGAAGCTTACGTTGCACACACCCACACACACAACTTTCAAAGTCTTTTTGTACAGACAATATAACAACATAGGCACATAGATCTTAACAACATTGCTTTACATAATGATAGTAAATTGGTCAGAGTATTGATACATGGAACAAACAAAAATATAGATTGTGAAATAATTAATAGATTGTTCTTTCTTCCTTTCTGTATCTAAGAGCTTGATGGTCGATCTTAAAAGGATCCCACCAAATGTAAGAATCATGAAGGAATTCAGATAATCCATCAATACTTTAACTAAGTAATTAATAGAAAAAATCTGTGTGATAGGTAGAGTTTATTGTCGAAAGGGTCTATTACTTTAGTGGTGTATCTACATTGTAATACACAGCAAGTATGGAAATTCCTATTGAAGAATATAAAGTTTGTAGTAGTACTATAAAATTTGGCCTGGAGGAAACTTGCGCTAGCTACATGCCATTTTAAATATAATAGAATTTATGTTGCTAGGCCTCACCAAGCTTCTGTTTACATGTAGCCACACAACATTGCCTCGGAGTTAGAGTAGTTACAATAACAGTTAACGAGAATAGAACAAGTAAACATACAACATATGTTAGTGAATTACTAGCACATTACAAGATTAGTTATTATGGGGTATCGTGATATCAAAAAAGTAAGTACAACATTAACATTAGTCAACCAGCATGCTACATTAATTGTATAATAGGAATGCCAACATGCCTCTGGAGCCACAACATGGATGCCAGCACAAACACAGGCCTAAGTTTTTATCATTCTAGAGGATCATGAAGTAATCTTAAACCCTTGATATTAACATAATATGTCAACTCTTGATTTTGTTAATTACTTAAACTGGTTGAAAACTGTAAAACTCAGTAAAAAAATACATTGTGTGCAGACTCAAGTGATTGATAGGTGAAATTTAAATAAGACAATTAGTGTGCGAACGCGAAGAAAATTTGCAAAATGTTATACGTTAGTATCAGGGTTGCATACGAAATAGTTAACAATCTTAGAAAACATTATGTATTGTCTTACTTTGGTTAAAAAAACAACAACTTTATAGTGTCTTACTGTACTCTCAATGTCCAATAATGATACATTGAGAAATAGATAGTCAAAATCACTAATTCACCTGCAAAAATTCAATCTATCCCTTGATCCATAAGATCAACTTATAATCAGAGATGTCAAAGAGTGCTGAGCCACAATTGTCATTATGTAATATATTTACATTTTGCTATACCACTGAAAATATACATTGATAATACTTGTTTTTTTTTCTAAAATGAAATGAGTTTACATGATGTCACAGTAACCATTAAAGAAGTTCTACAACTAAAATAAATAACAGTAGCTTTAACAATCAAAATGTATCAAATTCGTTGCCATTCAAATACATTCATCAATGTTAATTGTAGATGAGCCCATCCTGAAGGCACATATACCATTTGATTTATCTTCCTGTACAGACTCAATGGGCAAAGAATAAAAAATTAACATAAAAAGACTAACTTTAAGGCACACCTCCCCATACACAACACTTTAAGCCACAATGTTATGATAAGTTGACGCTGGAATACATGTGTAAACCACAATGTGAGTATTATATACAAAATTGCTTGGGAACAATAGTAAATGGTACTATCAAATATACAGATAATAGTGTGTAGAGTATGTGTGGGAAATGGTATTATAGTGGCTTCAAAAAGATGGCTAAGGAACTGGATTACTAGCAGTTACCAAATGAAGTTGGGATCAAGACAGGACCAATATACATTACCCAAACTTCTAGCATATATTTAGTATGCAAAAATAGGTGAGCCACTGTGTCATCTGGCATAGTTTACTTTCAGAAAGCCAATCTCGCATTGACCATACAACAAACACACACAGACACACACACAAACCTTATCATTAAGATGTCTATAGTTGGTCATATACCAATGACTTGTGATGTACGTTACTATAATAGCTTAACGACGAGGGAATAAAAAACCACCTATAATAATTAAAAGGAAGACATTATGAGCAATATACAGCTCATTCTTCGGTCCATATGAAAGGTGGTAATTGAGAGCCACTGCGACTGCAAACGAAATGGTGCACCAGGATCCTGTGACAAGGTATAGAGTATTGCTCAAATTTTAGGCTTAACCTCTGGGACCCCTTATGAACTGATTGCTATTGGTGGGAATGATTCACAAGTAGAAGATATAGCTATAATGCTAACATTAAACAGAAAACTCTGGTGTTGTAAATACATACTTGTTACAGTAAAATAAGGGTTGAAGGTCTGCAATTAATAATCTGTCCAGTCAAATAGTATTAAGGCAATTCAATAATATATTAATATCAAAACTCATTGGGTTGCAATGCAATAGTTATCAATTAAGCTAAGAATTTGTCAACATAAATATGACACAAAAAGCTTTCACCAAATTATTATCAATATGGTAAGGTACAGCTAGAAGATCGACTTCACCAAATATTGCTTTGTAGAAGATCTCTCTTCCAGATTTTCTTAAACTCAGAGAAATAGGATATATAGTAGGTCAGCACACAAAAGGAATTCTGGATATAAAAGAGAAAGTACATATGTTCTGTTATAAAAAAAATTATATGTGAGGAGCTAGTTTTAGTTTGGGTTGTACTTGCTACTACTAATTATTATGTAAACATGATGAATTAAAAAAATCCTGAAATTTAAATTACAAGCAGGCAAAAGAGTGTTTAGTCATTGTTCTAATATGTAAGTTACTAAATTAACATGCCACAACAAACACTAAATTAGGCTTCATCATGGAACAGTACTAGCAAATCTACAAGAGGGAAGTACAACTATTTATTGTCAGTGACTTACGTAGAATTCTGGTTAAATACATGTACGTGTTGGTGCTATTCCACTAAAATCAAGGTAATAAAAATTCAAATATTCACGTCATCATGCGATTAATAAGGAATAAAATCATATAGTATGCTTATGTGTACTCTATAATATAAAAACAATGATTTAAGGAATGACCTCAGGTTCAACAAGGTTTGAAAATCTTCTGAGATGCATATTTTTTGAGCACTAAGTGGTTGGACAATTCAATCGTTGCTATACCAATTGTAATATAACCTCCAGTATTGTCCCAGTATTAGAAATAGGACACAAGGTTTAGAAAGTGGCACCGGATGTACCGATATCAGTATGATTCTGACCTATTTGGTTATATTATATAGTGTAGCGTATGTGTTGGGGACTTATGGTCAAGCAGTGGCTTCAAAAACAGGATGGCCAAGGGAAATGATTTACTATGCAGTTACCAAAATTGAAGTTGCGATCAGATGGACCATATTACAATACACAAATTTTAGCATATCCTTTAGTATTGGCACAAATTAAAGTGAGCCACCGTGTCATCTGGGGAAAGGAATAAAAATCCTATGAGTATATAGTTTACTGGCAGAAAACCAATACTTATACATTGAGCATTACACACAAAAAACAGACACACACACACCAACTTTCTATCATTAAGCTGTCTATAGTTGTTCATTTACCAATGACTTGGATGTACTGTACATAAATAGCTTTACCAGGATGGGAATAAAACCACCCATCTAATTAAAAATGAAGACACAGATCGACTTCACCAAATATTTTCTTGTAGAATATCTATCTTCCATAGATTTTTCGTAACTCAGGAGAAATAGGCTATAATTAGTCAGGACAAAAGGCATTTTCGGATAAAGAGAAAAAGTATATATGGTTATGTTCTAAAATTAGTTAATTGAGGAGCTCTGCTTTAGGTTGGGTGTACTGTACTACTAATTATGATGGTAAACACATTGATGAATAAAAACATCAATAATTGTCGAGAATTAAGCAGCACAAAGTTTGTCATTGGTGATAATATGTAAGTAATAAATTAAACATCCATAAAAACACACAAACTTAGCTCTCATCATGGACCTTACTAGCAAATCTTACAAGAGTTCAAACAAGGCTTGGAAAATGCTTTGAGATGCATGTGTTTTGTAAATTTTGAGCACTAAGTTTGGCAATTCACATCCTGCTACTACCATTGTAAATTCTCACCTTCATAAGTGTCCAGCTATTAGAAATAGGACACAAGTTTAAAAAGTGGTTACAAGTTTACATTTAGACAAAGATCCACTTGTATCGGCTTGATAGGGTTGGACATCACTCATGAAAGGAGGGAAGGTAGTTAGTCAAACGGTTAGGAAATACCTTTAGTAGTTTGTATAAATAAGGACATAGTGTGTGAAGAAAATTTGCAAAAAAATAGACATTAACTACAGTGGCATACAAAAGAGTACACAGTCTTAGAAATATTATTGTAATGTCTTACTTTGGTTAATAAAAAGAATGTTAATAGTGTCTTACTTTAATCAATGTCAATGAATGATACATTGAAAAATATATTTTCACAATCACTAATCACACCGCAATTATTCATAATCTATCCATGCATGATCACTTATAATACAGAGATGGCAAAGAGATCTTGAGCCCCAAAATTACTCATTATTCACATTAGAGGCATATCTGCTATTTTCAACTTGACAATATACATTGATAATACTTGTTTGTTTTATTCTAAAATGGAAAGACCTTTTACATGATGTCACAGTAAACATTAAAGAGACTACATACTAAAATAACACCACATAGCTTTAACAATCAGAATGTATCAAATTATGTTGCCATTCCAATAAATTCATCAATATGAATTGTAGCATGAGCCAATCTGATAGGCACATATAGCCATAAGAAGGATCTTCCTGTATACAAATCAATGGGCCTAAAGAAATAAAAATTAACATAAACAAGACTAACGTAAGAAAGTAATGCACACCTCCAACCCGTCCCACACTACACTTTAATTATATAAAATAAATAGCCACAATATTATGATATGTTGATACAGGAATATGTTAAACCACAATTGAGAGTGTACTGTACAAAAAATAGCAAAATAGTATCATCAATATAAGTATAATAAAAAAACAAGTAATCATATTGGACTGTGTTAGTATCTATAGTTGTAGTGTATGTGGGGGAAATGGTCAAGAGATCTGTGGCTTCAAACAGATGGTAAAGTGAAATTGCTTCCTAACTAAAATAAAAATGTGTATTAGTACTATGTGCAGTTACAAATGTGAAGCTCGGAATCCGACAGGAAAGGGAGAGTGGGCTCCATAAAAACAGTAACTGCCAATTTGGGTTCTCGAGGGCCAGACTATATGTGCTCTTTGATCAATACTGTCACCTCTTTAATGGATACCCCAGATAGAATGGAGCGGTGGAGGGCCAGAGACGTTGGACAGTTGGCCACTTGCAAAAGGGACACAACCACTGCAACAACAAGGGGGAAAGAAGGCTAGGGGTCTGATGCTCGATCAGACTCTGGATGGGCGTCGTAAACCAATGATGGAGCTAGATCTATATTGACGCAAACAAAGCGTTGTCTGTCATGAACTATTTTAGTCAAAGACACAAGACACGTCGAGAAATTATTACAGTACAGCTTTTTCGTGAATCTACGATTAAACATTACATGTAGACTCTTCTACTATAAAATGGAGTCGAACTTTGTCAAAGCATCAACCGCAAATCTAAAGGGAATACAAAAAGGCTTTAAAATGATAAATGGGGCACATATATTCTGGATATAAAAGATGCTTGGGGAATCATTCTCAAAAGTTCATGATCCAAAAGTTTTATGCTGGGTGCTGGGGTTGGATGCTGCTGTGAAGAATAATTATCCTGTACAAAAGGAAGCTCAATGAACACAGTGTACAATGTTCCAACTGTTGGCTTTATGTTGAACAGTTCACCTACCAAGAAGAATGTTAGCTGGACAGTTTGGGATGTTGGGGGGCCGAAAATTCCTCGAGACTATGGAAGCATTATTATCAAGGATTGTGATGGACGTCTCTCCATAGTAGATAGTGCAATCATGAGAGATTTGCCAGATGCAAGAGAGGAATTGCAATCTCAAATTGAGTATGTTAGATTTCAGTGATGAATAATATAAAACATTATACTATTGCCTATTAATACAGAAGGATGAAAACACATGGTTTGGGTTTGTACCCAGTGTTAGTGATGGCAAACAAAAAAAGGCAAAAGTCTACCTCAAGCCTCTGTTTTTTGAACCAGTGAAAGTGGCTAGTAAGCTTGGCCTTTATCATAATAAAAGGCAGGAGATTGGAAAGCTTCAGGGGGGACTACTGACTAAAAAGGCAGTGGTGTATATGATGCAATTTTTAGAGTTTTAGTGACCATGGTTACAAGGTCAATAAACAACAAAGATAAAAGTTTATGTATGCTATAGCAATATTGTCTTAACTTTGTTTTGTTTGCTTATAGTCAATGTGTCCATATTATATTTCTAAACTGAACACTGTATTATGTACAATTACATCAATTTCCTCTTTTTTAAAAAATGATTTTTCGTTAGTATTGTTGGCCCTTGCATCCTCTGGTAATGAAAGTTACTTTTAAATTACAAAGAATATATTGATTGTCTATTTGCTTTAGCTTCTTCTCATTTTTCAATTCTCAAATATTTCCGTTATGAAATCATATGCATCAGTCAAAGCTATTTTTCACCACTGTTTGGCGAATTTGAATCATGGGAATTAATTCTAATACAAATGTAATCTTACAGAAGGACAAGTAAGCCGAGGCATTCATGGACAGCATGAGATGTCCGTTTAGGTTCTTAAACCCTCATAATTTCAAGTACTCAGGGCACACCCGTTCGTCCATGTTAGAATATCAAGTCCCTCAAATTAACCATCAAAACACCCGCTAGCGAATTATGCATTCTGAAATTGCCCAGGTTCACCCCGGTTTGAACTTAGAGCTGCAATTTTAGAGCACTAGTGGCAATTCAACATCCTGTATCAATTGTCATCTCACCTTCATCGATTGTCCAGCTCTTAGGAACTAGGACAAACGTTCAAAGTGGTGGTACAAGGTTCTACTATTTAGACACGCGCCACTGTATGTATCTTTCTTAGGGTGCATACCTGACAGGCGGAAGGGAAGGTGCAACACGGGTGGAATACCTTTAGTAGTGTATAAATAAGACACTGTGGTGAAGAAATTTGCAAAATTGATAATTAACTTCAGTGGCATAAACAAAGAGTACACAGACTTAGAAATATTATTGAATGTCGTACTTGTTGGTAATAACACGAATTTATAGGGTGCTTTCCCCCCTCCCCCTGTCCCTCATAACTTTGACCCAATCTATGTGCCCATCCCTACTCCCTGCCTTATCACAAGTATCATCATCGATCACGTTCTAATCGCGCTGTCACGCGCTTTGAGCCCCCCCCCCCCACCCTATCCTTATTACATAGAGCATATCGGTATTCCCCTGCAAATCTACATCAGAATACTTATTTTTTTTCCTACAGGCACGCTTCTATCATGATGTCCCCAGTACCCATTACAGGAGTCTAAACTGAAATCCACACTGCTGTAACAATCACCTGTCTCAATTCTGTGCCTGCATCAGTCATCACGATAATTGCGCATGAGACCATCTGAAGGGGCACAATATCCATGTTCTCTTTATCCCTCCCCTGGCTTCCCCCCTCAAAATTCACCCTCCCAAGACTCCCTTTCTCCGTCTGCCCCCCCCCCTCCACCCCGCCCCCTCCCCCTTGCCTTTCTCCCCTCCCTCGCCCCCTCTCTGATCGTCTCCTAGCCTCGTTTCCCCCCCACCCCTGTCGCGTTTCCTGCTACCCACTCTCCAATCGTCTTCTCACTATACAGATAGTCCCCCCCCCGTAATCATATGGCCTGGTTCGTCTCGATAGTTGTAGTGTATGTGTGGGCTCAGGTCAAGATGGGCTTTCCCACAGCGGGCTACAGGCCATGCTTCCTCTCACTCCCCCCCTGTGTATTCTCGCCCAGGTCCCATAGACGCTCGGCTCAACAGGCACGGGAGCGTTGGGCTCATAACAACCATGTACACTGCCATTTCGGGTCTCAGGGCCAGACTATATGGCTCTGCTCAACTACTGTCCTCTTCTGGAACCCCGCTCGCTTGAGCGGGGCGCGGCAGAGAAGTTGGATTCTCCACTTTGCAAAAAGGACAAAAACCACTGCAAACAAGAAAAGAAGGCTAGGGTTCAGTATGCTCGATGCAGACTGGATGGGGCGTGTCAATGATTGGAGCTAGATCTATATTCGAAACAAGCCGTGTCCGCATGAACTATTTTTAGTAAATACAAAGACCCTTCGAGAATTATACAGTACCGCTTTTGCGATGAACTAAGATTAACATTACATGTTAGAACTCCTTCTACTATAAAAAATTGGAGTCGGACTTCGTCAAAAGCACAACCGCAAATCTAAGAATACAAAACGCTTTAAACTGATTAATGGGACCATAATATTCTTTACTAAAAGGACGCTTTGAATCCTCCTCAAACAGTTCATGATGCAAAGTTTTAATGCTGGGGTTGGATCGTGCTGGTAAGACTACATCCGTAAAACTGAAGCTCACTGACACGTTGTAACTGTTCACTGTTGTCTTTAATGTTGAAACTGTGTCAAACCACCAAAATTTTAGCTTTACAGGTTGGGATGTTGTTGGCAGAAAATACTCCTAGACTTTATGGAAGCATTTTTCAATGCTGTGATGGACTTCTCTTCATAGTAGATAATGCAGATCAGAGAAAGTTCAGCTGCAAGAGAGGAATTGCAATCATATTGAGTAGTAGATTTCATTTATGAATATATAACATTTAGTATATTGCCTATTAATACAGAAGATGAACACATGTTTGGTGTACCAGTGTTAGTGATGGCAAACAAGCAAGACCTACCTCAAGCTCTTGGACCCAGTGAAGTGCGCTAGTAAGCTTGGCTTTCTCCATCATAAAAGGCAGAGATTGGAAAGTTCCAGGGGACTACTGCTACAACGGAGCGATGGTGTATATGAAGCATTTTAGAGTTTCGTGACATGTTACAAGTTGTCAAACGAGACAAGAATAAATTCTTATTTATGCGATAGCACTATTGTCTTAATCTTTGTTTTGTTTGCTAATGTCAATTTGTACATATTATATTTAGTAACTGACACTGTAATTATTTACATTACATTCCTCTTCATCTTTTTTTCTTCATAAATTATGGCTTCTTATTGTTGTGCCATTTCATCCTCGGGTAATGTAATTTACTTAACTTACACAGAACTATATTGATTTGTCTAATCCGATTAGGTTCTTCCTCATTTTCATTCTCATATCATTCCGTTAGAAATCATATCATCATCAAAGCTAGTTTGTTCACCACTGGTTTGTAGAATTTGGACATCACTGGAATAATCCTGTAATACCAAATGTAAATCTTACCTAGCAGCAGACAAGTAGGGCTGAGTCATCCATTCAGGACAGACACCCTGGAGATTAGGAGGTTGGCGGGACATGTTATTAGTTGCTGCCTGACTTCGGGGCATCTGGTAATAGATGAATCCCACTCTCCTTCACCCCCCTTAGCATAGCCATTAGTGTGCATTGCCCCTAGCCCCTTCACTACAGTTTCCCACCGACCACAGCAATAGCAGAGCATATGATTGTTCAATCAATCATTTATTGGAACCTGATGGCTGAGAATGTGCGGTATAATATATTGTTTCAGATCAACTTGTAGACTTGATATTACTGGTGCCGTCAAATGTTCTCTCTTTTTGTGTTTGTGTTGAGTGTTTCTAGAAAATGAGATTTCAATTGTAACAATTGCTTTGCATACTGGTGTTTATCTATTTAAAAATACATGTCAAGCAGCCCCTACGAAGAGAAAACAAAGTACCAGCTTGAAAATAGGTGATCATATATGGTATGAGGTATGTGTCATAATACTCATTATATACTTTAATTTGGTTTCAGTTCAGTAATATCACTAGGAAAGCAATTATAACACCAAATTAATAATATAAATAGGGCTTAATGGGGCTAGCTCAATTAACTAAGAGTAATTAATGTTACAATTAATCATTCTGTTTACTAGGTCAAAAATTATTTGAAATTGGTTTATTTACCAAAAGTAACTAACATTTCCCCTGTTCTCGCTCATTGTGTTTGAGTAATGTTTTTTCTAGAAAACATGTAATAGTAGCATACTTTTAAAACTACAATATATATATATTCTGACTAATGGTTAATGCATCAACAATACTTTGAAGATTACCTAAAGTGATGATATTCCCTGAAAGTAGTGTGATTGAATCCCACGCTACTCTACCCCTGTATAGTTGAGTTTAGCGAACAAATGTCTGATAATTTGTATCCTATATAGTATTTTTTGTTTGTGTTTGGCATGTCAAATCGTAATTCATTAAATTGACAACATTTTCACAATTCTTTACTAAACGTTTGCTTCCATCTGCAGTAGCTTATTAAAATTCCCATCAGGATCAATCCACCCATAGAATACTTAGTAATGCCAATCCCCTGAACATTATTGCTAGCACCAATGGAAATATAACATTAGGATCTTTATTAGGAAATAACATTTGTCATATAAGTATATGCATCATGTAGTGAGATCAATTACCCTTAGGGAGCTAGAAAACCCAGTAATCCATAATATCAAGGAAGAGACTTTAGAAACGTAGGAGATTCAAACTTAGTACGCCAGAGATATAGGAGGAAGAGGACAAAACACCACCTAAAGCTTTTTGGATAATCTGGGAGCTTATATAGACAGACAATAATTAGAATCACGCAAACCTTTACAGCCACAATTTATTACTAACAACTTTATTAATAACCACCTGTTCTCCAATCTAGTTTACTGCATGAATATGCAAGTATGATACGGTTAGATCAGAAATTATCTTCTTTAGGAGGCCGCATTTAACAAATACATTAGAATTGTTGGTGCAGTTCACTTCAATTTTAAAATATCTTTAGGTTCTCGAGCACCTATATAGGAATTTAGTAGAAGATCTATTACTTAAATTATAGCTTACAATTGCATATTCAGAGCAATAACAACTACTGTTGCATGGACGGCAGTAATGAGACTGAACGCAGGCAGAAGGGACGACCAGGGCAATTATAGCAAAATTCATGGTCAGAGAATAATAGAAAGAGCGTCATCTTTATAGTTGGGTTTACTTCCTGTAGCTCCTCCTGTTCTTTTGATATAGGAGGAGCAATCAGAGCTATTTTGTATTATTGTTGATTTTCGCAGACGGAGAAAATTCCTAATGGAAGATGAATTATATATATAGAGGGTTCTCAAAATAATACTCAAAAAAAATGAAATAAAATGAATAGTCATACAAAATGAAGCTTACTTCACACACACACACACACACACACAACAACACACACAATTTCAAAGTCTTTTGTACAAAATATAACAACATAGGCACAGCATATCTTAACAACATTGCTTTAATAATGCTAATGTAAATTGGTCAGAGTATTGATAATATGAGCAAACAAAATATAAGATTGTGAAATAAATTCATCGATTGTTCTTTCTCTTTCTTTACTCTAAGTATTGCTTGATGGTCGATCTTAAAGGATCCTCCACCAAATTGTTTAAGAACCTATTGAAGGAATCAGATAATCCATCATAATACTTTAAACTATTAATTAAATAGAAAAAATCTTTGTGATAGTGTAGAGTTTATTGTCTGAAAGAGGTCTATACTTTAGTGTGTGTATATACATGGATAATACACAGCAAAGTATGGACTTCCTACTTGAATAATATAAAGTTTGTAGTATTTACTATAAATTGGCTATGGAGCAACTTGCACTAGCTACATGCATTCTAATATGAATAGATTTATGTTGCTAGGTTCACCAAAGCTTATGTTTACATTTAGGCCATAAAACATGGCTAGGATTTAGAGTATTACAATTAACAGAAAGGGAGTAGAAAGTAAAATACAACATATGTTTAGTTGATTACTAGAACATTACAAAAAAGGATTAGTTTATATGGGTATGATCTGTATCAAAATAAGTAAGTCCAACGTTAACATTAGCAAAACCAGCATGCCTACATTAATTGTATAATAGAATGCCAACATGCTCTGTGAGCTACAACATGGATGCCAGCACAACACAGGCCCAAGTTTTATCATTTTCTAGAGGATCAATGATTATCTAACCACTTCATATTAACATAATATTGTCAACTCTATTTTGTATTACTTAACTGTTGAAAAACTGTAAAACTCAGTAAAAAAATACATTGTGGGTAGACTTCTGTTCTTCATATCCCTGATATTCAAGTGATTGATAGGTTAAATTAAATAAGACATAGTGTGCGAAGAAAATTTGCAAATATTTATACATTAGCTATCAGTGGCATACGAAATAGTATAACAATCTTAGAAACATTATGTATTGTCTTACTTTTAGTTAAAAAAAAAACTAACTTTATAGTGTCTTACTGTACTCCAATGTCCATTAATGATACATTGAGAAATATATTTTCAAAATCACTAATTCACATGCCAATATCTCAATCTATCTATTTCATCCATAAGATCAACTTATAATCAGAGATGTCAAAAACGCTGCTGAGCCACAATTGCTCATTATTAATATAGTTACATTAGAAAACATATACTGCTATTTCCACTGACAATATACATTGATAATACTTGTTTTTTTCTTCTACTGTTCTACACTTCAAAAAACTTTAAGCCACAATTGTATGATAAGTTGATGCTTGAATACACGTGGTAAACAACATTTGTGAGTATACTATACAAAATTTCTTGGAACCAATAGTAAATAGTACCATCAAATACAGATAATAAAACCCCCAGTATGCATATTACCTTATTGGTATTTATATAGTTTGTAGAGTATGTGTTGGGAATGGTCAGCAGTGGTTTCAAAACAGATGCTAAAAGAATGATGACTATGTAGTTACAAAATTGAAAATTGTTGGATCAGACAGGGACCATATTACATTACACAACTTTTAGCCATATCATTTAGTATGCAAAATAAGGTGAGCCACTGTATCATCTGGCATTAGTTTTTACTTTCAGAGCAAGCCAATACTCTCATTTGAGCATAAACAAACACCCAAGACACCCCACAAACACACACACACAAACCTTAATCATGAAGAGTGTCTATAGTTGTTCATATACCAATGACTTGGATTACTGTTGCTATCAATAGCTTTACAGGAGGGAAATAAAAACCACCTATATATTAAAATGAAGAACACTATGAGAAACATAAGCTCACTTCTTCTGTCCATATGCAAGAAATTGAGGAGTACTGCAATGAAAATTGAATGGTGCACCACGATCCTGTCCCAATGTATGTAAAGTATTGTCGCAAATTTTAGCTTTAAACTCTTGGTGCACCATTATGAACTAATGTATATGGGTGTGAATGATTCCAAGTAGAATATATATCATAATGCTAACATTAAACAGAGATTGGTATAAATACATACTTGTACAGTTAAAATAAGGTTTGAGGTCTTCATTCATAATCTGGTCCATCAAATATGTATAAAGGCAATTCAGCTAAATAATTACTATCAAAACTCATTGGGGTTCACTGCATGTTATCCATATAAAGCTAAGAATATCGGTCACACTAACTATCCAAATCTTCACCAATATTCTCCCTATGGTATAGGTCCAGCAGAAGATCAACTGCACCAAATAGTTTTTTTGGATAGAATAGTCTCTCTTTCCAATTTTTTCTTAACTCAGAGAATAGGATATATAGTAAGCACCAAAAGGAATTCCTGGATAAAGAGAAAGTATAAATATGTTATGTTATAAAATAGTTTTGTTGAGGAGCTCTGCTTTAGTTTGTGTGTACTGCTACTACTAATTATTATGTAAAACATTAATGAACAAAACATCAATAAATTTAAATTACAGCAGGCCACAAATTTAGTAGTCATTGTTATAATAATGGTTAAGTACCTACTATAACATCCACAAAAACAACAAATTAGCCTTCATCATGGACATACTAGCAAATCTTACAAGAGGGGAAGTACAACTATTTATTTATCAGTGATTAACGTCAGAATTCTGGTTACTTCATACTTGTTGTTGCTATTCCCCACAATCAGGTAAATATAAACTTCCAAATTCACTCATCATGATGACAATAATTAATAATAATCATATAGTAACCCCCCATATGATTATGTGTACTATATAATATAAAACAATTGCTTAAGTACTGACCTCAGTTCAACAAGGCTTTTGAAAATCTTTGAGATGCATATTTTGGAGCACTAAGTTTGGCCAATTCGCATCCTCGCTACTCCAATTGTAATCTCACCTTCATATATATGTCCAGCTATTAGAAATAGGACACAAGTTAAAAGTGGTACAAGTTCTACATTTAGACAAAGATCCACTGTCTCGTGTTCTTTATAGGGTTGACCATAATCCTGAAAGGAGGAAAGGTAGTCCCCAGTCAACACTGTAGGAATACTTTAGTAGTGTATAAATAAGACTATAGTGGTGTGAAAAAAATTTGCAACAATATTTATACATTACTATCAGTTGCAAAATAAAAATAGTACACAGTCTTAGAAATATTGAGGTATTCCCTTACTTTTGGTTTAAAAAACGAATTCTAGTATTCTTACTTTACTCCAATGTCCATTATTGATACATTGAAAATATATTTCAAAATCACTAATCAACCTGCCAATATTCATCATTTATCAAATTCATCAGATCCACTTACAATCAGAGATAATCAAAGAGCTTCTGAGCTACAATATCTATTATTACATTAGAGAGCATATCTGCTATGACACTGACAATATACATTGATAATACTTGTTTTTTTCTTCTAAAATGAAACGACTTTCTACATGAGTCACGGTAACCATTAAAGGAGTCTACAACTAAAATAAATACATAGCTTTAACAATCAAATGTATCAAATTCTGTTGCCATTCCAATACATCAATCATCCATATTATTGTAGCATGAGCCCATCTGAAGGCCACATATACCATCTGATTATCTTCCTGTACACATTCAATGGCTAAGAAATAAAATCAACATAAAAAGACTAACTTTATAAAGTAATGCAACACCGTCCCCCCCCCCCCTCCCCACATACACTTTAATTTATAAATAAATAGCCACAATATTATGATATAGAAGATGTTTAAAACACAAGGTGATTGTACTGTACAAAAATCGCCATAGATATACAATATACAGCAATAAACAACCAGTAATCATCTGGAACTTTGGTAGTTTATATAATTGATAGCAGTATGTGTGGAAAGGTTTCAAGCAGTGTCTTCAAACAATGGCTACTAAGGAAATGATTCCTAAACTAAAATAAAATGTTGTAGCACTAGCAGTAACAAATTGCAAGTCGGAATCAGACAGGAAAGTGGAGAGTTGGGCCCTAAAAACATTAACCTGCCATTTTCTGTTCAGGTGGCAGACTATATGTGCTCTTGATCAAATCCTGTCACCTCTTTACTGGCCTATTGTGACATCTACACATGGACACTACACAACCTTTCCTTGAATATAGAATTTAGTATGTAAAATTAAGGTCGAGGCTGCTGTGTCAACTGGCTACACGCGGAGGGTCAGGCTTGGGAAAGGATAAAATCCTATGCTGATTAGTTACTTTCAGAAACCAATACTCTCATTGAGCATACACACACACATATACACACACACAAACCTTATCATTAGATGTATAGTTGTTCATATACCAATGACTGGGATGTACTTTGCTATAAATAGCTTTACCAGGAAGGAATAAAACCCACCTATATAATTAAAATGAAGAACACATATGATGCAATCTAAGCTCACTTCTTCCGTCCATATGCAAGGTAATTGAGACCACTGCAATTGAAAATGAATGGTGCAACAGATCCTGTCCAATGTATCGAGTATTATTGTCGCAAATTTTTAGCTTTACTTCTTGGACCCTTATATGACCTGATGATTTTGTGTGAATGATTACCAAGTAGAATATATATCTATAATGCTAACATTAAACAGAGAATGGTATAAATACATACTTGGTACAGTAAAAATAAGGTTTGAAGTCTTCATTCATAATCTGTCCATCAATATATATAAAGGTATTCACTAATATAATACCATCAAACTCATGAGTCAATATGCATCCCTATAAGCTAAGAATTCGGGTCCTCTAACTATATACTCAAAATCTATCACCAACGATAATTCTCCCGATGGTATAGGTGGTCAGCTAGACAGATCGACTATCACCAAATGAGTGCTTGTACGAATATCTCTCTTCCATATCATTTTCTTAACTCAGAGAGAAATAGGATATATTAGTCAGCACCAAAGGAATTCTTGGATAAAGAGAAAAGTATATATGTTATGTTATAAAATTACGTTTATTGTGAGTCGAGCTCTGCTTTAGTTTGTGGTGTACTGCTACTACTAATAGGGATTGAAAACACCCGATGAATAAAACTCATCAATAAATGGAAATTACCTCAGGATTACAAACCTGCTAGTCCATTGTTATAATATGTCAGTACCTAAATAACATCCACAAAAACAACAAAATTAGCTTCATCATGGACATTACTAGTAAATCTTACAAGAGGGAAGTACAAACTATTTATTAATCATTGATTACTTCAGATGTTCTAGTTACTTACATACTTGTTGTTGGCTATTCCACAAAATCAGGTAATATAAACTTCCAATATCACTTCAATCATGATGACAATAATTAATAATAATCTATAAGTATGATTATGTGTACTATATAATATAAAACAATGCACTTAAGTACTGACCTCAGTGCAACAAGGCTTGGAAACTCTTTGAGATGCAATATTTTGAGCGACTAAATGTGGCAATTCTAGTTCATCCTGCTACTCCAATTGTAATCTCAACTTCATAATACTGTCCAGCTATTAGAACTAGGACACCCAAGTTAAAGTGGTACACAGTTTCTACATTTAGACAAAGATCCACCTGTAAAATCTTTCTTTCATAGGGTTGACATAATCCTGAAAGGAGGAAGGTAGTTTTTTCCACTGTAGGAATACTTTAGTAGTGTATAAATAAGACATAGTGTGTGAAAAAAATTTGACAACCATATTTCTACATTAAACTATCATTGCATACAACATTAACACAGTCTTAGAAATATTATGTAATGTCTTACTTTTTTTACAAAAAAAACGAATTTTATAGTGTCTTACTTTACAGCAATGTTGCTGTAATGAAACATTGAAAAATATATTCAAAATCACAATCAACCTAAATATTCACAATTTATCAATTCATCAGATCCACTTACAATCAGATGATTCAAAGAGCTTTCTGAGCTACAAATTACTCATTATTACATTAGAGGAGCATATCTGCTATTCCAATGACAATACATTGATAATACTTGTTTTTTTCTTCTAAATGAAATGACTTTTCTACATGATGTCACGAGTAAACATTACAGGAGTCTACAAACTAAAAATAAAATACATAGCTTTAACAAGCAAATGTATCAAATTCTGTTGTGCCATTCCAAATACATTCATCATATTAACGTGTAGGCATGATTCCATCCCTGAAGGCACATATACCATCTGATTATCTTCTGTACACATTCATGGGCTAAAAAAATAAAAAATCACCGGGGTAAAAGACTAACTTGGTATAAAGTAATGCACACCTCCCGCCCCCTCCCCACATACACTTTAATTTATATCAATAAATAGCCACAATATTATGATATAGAATAGTTTTAAACCCGCAATGTGAGTGTCCTGTACAAAAATAGCAAATCGTATTATCAAATACAGATAATAAAACAACCAGTAATCATATGGACTTTGTAGTATTATATAGTTGTAGTGTATGTGTGGGAAATGGTCAAGCAGTGGCTTTCAAACAGATGGCTAAAGGAAATGATTCCTAACTAAAATAATAATGTGTAGCACTATGCAGTTCACAAATTGAAGCTCGGATCAGAACGGAAAGGGAGAGTTGGGCATAAAAACATGGAACTGCCATTTCTGGTTTTCGGGGCAGACCTATATGTCCTCTTGATCAAATACTGTCACCGTCTTTGATGGCCTATATGTGACACTAAAATATACATTATACAACCTTTCCTTTAGTATAGCATTTAGTATGTAAAATAAGGTGAGCTGCTGTGTCATCTGGATATTACAAGAGGATCCATGCTTGGGAAAGGATAAAATCCTATGGACTATTTTACTACTTTCAGAAAACCAATACTCTCATTGACATACACAAACACATATTGTACACACACACAAACCTTATCATTAAGATGTCTATAGTTGTTCATATACCCTGACTTGGATGTAACTTTAACTATAAATAGCTTTACCAGGAGGGCATATAAAACCCACTATATAATTAAAAGAAGAACATTTTGATGAGCAATATCAGCTCACTTCTTTCCGTCCATATGCAAGGTAATTGAGAGCACTGCATGAAAATGAAATGGTGCACCAGATCCTGTCCCAATGTATAGAGTATTGTCTCAAATTTTAGCTTACTCTGGGGACCCATTCCGTGCAACTGATGATATTGGTGTGAATGATACAAGTAGAATATATAGCTAAATGCTAACCATTAACAGAGAATTGGTATAAATACATACTTGGTACAGTAAATAAAGTTTGAAAGTCTTCACATCATAATCTGTCCATTCAATATGTATATAAGGCAATTCACTAATATAATTACTATCAAAACTCATGGGTGCAATGCATAGGTATCCATATAAGCTTAAGAATTCGGTCACATTCTAACTATACCAAAATTTCACCAAATAATTCTCCATATGGTATAGGTCCAGCTAGAAGATCGACTTCACCAAATAGTTCTTGTAGAATATCTCTCTTCCATATTGTTTCTTAACTCAGAGAAATAGGATATATTAGTCAGCACAAAAGGATTCTGGATAAAAGAAAAAGTATATATGTGGTATGTTATAAATTAGTTATTGTGAGGAAGCTCTGCTTTAGTTTGTGTGTTTTACTGCTACTACTAATTATTATGTTACAACATTGATGAATAAAACATCAATAAATGTAAAAGTACAGCAGGCACAAGTTTAGTCATTGTTATAATAGTAAGTACTAAATAAACATCCAACAAAAACAACAAATTAGCTTCATCATGGACATTACTAGTAATCTTACAAGAGGGAAGTACAACTATTTATTATCCATGATTACTTCAGAATTCTAGTTACTTACATACTTGTTGTTGCTATTCCACAAATCAGGTAATATAAACTTCAAATATCACTCACATGATGACAATAATTAATAATAATCATATGTATAGGATTATGTGTACTATATAATATAAACATGCTTAAGTACTGCACCTCAGTTCAACAAGGCTTTGAAAATCTTTGAGATGCATATTTTTGAGCACTAAGTGTGTGGCAATTCACATCCTGCTACTCCAATTGTAATCTCACCTTCATATACTGTCCAGCTATTAGAATAGGACACACAGTTTAAAAGTGGTACAAGTTCTACATTTAGACAAAGATCCAACGTATCGGATCTCTTTATAGGGTGACATAATCCTGAAGGAGGAAGGTAGTCAGCACTGTAGGAATCCCTTTAGTAGTGTATTCTTTACTGTATCTGTAATGCTATTTACATCTCACAGGCAAAAGTCTAATAAACATAAGGTGTTTGCCAAAACAATAGGCATCATCAGATATAAATAAGACTTCTTTTTTTTGCTGCGTTTAATACATTAGTCATAAACTGTTTTTATTTTGGTTGGCCACTACAAATTGAAAGACAAGATTGTATTCTCTGATTTGAT
Source organism: Gigantopelta aegis (assembly GCF_016097555.1). NCBI lineage: Eukaryota > Metazoa > Mollusca > Gastropoda > Neomphalida > Peltospiridae > Gigantopelta > Gigantopelta aegis. The sequence goes on along the minus strand of NW_024536287.1, from coordinate 10,598 downwards.
GAATGCCTTGTGATCTAATAGTAATTGTGCCATAGTTATATTGATGTAACTTAATGAATACTCAAGTGGTGTAAGATTCTGAGGACAGGAACTTCATCATAATATAACTTTTGTGGAATGTTGCTCCAGAATTATCAGTAGTAAATCTTGATTCCATGGTACTAGGTCATGTATAGCATCGAAGGACAAGTTTGGGGATAGTCCACGAGCTAAGTGTTCCTTATAGCTCTTGACAATTGATCTAATGATCCTTTAATAATGTCACATATCAATGAATGTTGATGGTTTGTACAGTGTGAAGTATACTTGAGAACAGATCTCTGCTAGTGCTAAAATATTGAAATCAGTGGACATATTCAAGTCAATCGCAAAGAAAAGTGTGCACAATGTCCCTTAGCTCCAATACATCTTATTTGTATGAAGATGAGAGTTTTAGTTTTCATTGTGCCTTTATTACAGTACACTGGATAGCACAAAGTAAGTATGTGCAGACTTTAAATGAGTAACGAGATCCATCTTAATATGTACATCAACTAAATATTGGGCTATAGAAAAACATGTAACAACTTAGCCACACATTCAATATATACAGTTGTAGGCTCAGTCCCAGATTTTACCCATAACAAGAAAGAGTCTGGGATGGAAATACTGCTATACTTAGTAAAAAATTATTATGCAATTGAACTTATACAAATCACAGGAATGGATAGAGTGTCTATAAAGGACACTTAGGAAGGCCCATGAGCTAACATTAGCAGTACAAATTTAGGATAAATATCACAAATTCTATTATTCATTGTAATTTCTTCATTACTGGCATGGACTTCTCCACTGACAAAGTATTCAATACCAAATCAATATGACATCACAGATATAGTTATTTCTCATCCTATTCTACAAAATTCATAATACTCTATATTTAGTTCTGATATTCTTTTGCTAAAAGTGACTTACCAAGCAGAGGGCCTAGTATTTTCCGACTTAGAGTGCCAGACTTCCACAATTAACAATCAATAGGGAACAACAGTGTTATATTTGAATAACATGAGGACAAAATGGAAATATGTAACATCAATTCACCATAGGGTATATATCAACCATCTATAGGTATACAAATAAAAATTTGCTAGAGTACATATTGATAATAAGCTTTATTTTAAACATGAGAGTATTTGTAGCCACATGGTAAAGTTCCAAGGGAATTATTGTATACTAACCTACTTTGTAGCTGAACCACTCCGAGAGAACACATCACTTACTGCTCTCATACGTTATAGAGGAGAATTTTATTCGTATCAATCTTTCATTTAATTAAATTTTAAGAGGGTGTGGTGTGTTCAGTCTATTCTAATTAAGGCTCCAATTTGGTGGCTACGCAACAATAAAATAACAATATATAAGCTGTGAGCACTTAAACTCCGTTGTACTGTGTGTTCTTTCAATCCACTTTTTAAACATTGTTGAATGTTATTAATTATGTATTTATTTGCAAAGCAATTATTGACTGTCAAGAAGACAGTCTAGGACTTTGTTCTAAATTACAAAATTATTATGGGCTACACATATTTAGTACTTACAAAATGTGAGACATCTATGTACATTGTAACTGCAGTTCGATTCTTTAAACTTTTATCACACCTAATGAGAAAGGAGCCTCTTTTGTGTAATATTCATTTATCATTTTATTCCTATTACATTGGAAGTATTAGCTGTTATATTGTTATATTTATTCACATTTCTATCGAAAAACAATATTCAGTGAAACATGTTTTGTTGACATAGTGTCACAAAGTTTCTTGGTTTAGGAAGTAAGGTACGGTATCATGTGATATGAGAGACACTCAAAGGAACTTGTATCTTCAAGATATTTTATAAAAAATATAAGGTTGCTCTTCTCGCTGCGACCTATACCCCTACAAAAGAATTTTTTGTGATGTTGGTTATGGTGAGTTGTTGTGACAAAGTTCTTAGTTAACTATGATTGAAACCAAATGTCTTTTGATAGGAAGTATATTAGTGTAGTACTTTAGATATATTGGATGACAGATTATGAATGAAGACTTTCACACCTTATGTTACTGTTACCAAGTAGGATTACCACTAATTCTTTGGATAATGTTAAATAGATGTAGGAACAGGGGGGGCACAGGCGGGCACATGAACCCCCCCCCCAATATTTTTGGTATATTGTGAGATGGTTTCACAATAAAATATTTTAGAGTAGCCACTTTTCAAAAAATCTTTGTCAGTGTAAATGACAGAAAAAAGGTTTTATTTGGGCTGTTGTTTGAAATACTTCATTGTTAACAACTGAACAATGTTAAAATGTTACATAGGTAAGTGCCACAATGACAAAAATTGTTCCTTCACATATGTAATTCCACATTGGACAGTTGATCTGTGAGCATCAAGGACTACATGATGACTTAGTTTTACTAACATTGTAATCTTATTGCTAAACGAGTCCTATAACATTATCCAAAAAAAATAATCAAAAAACTTAATTCTTATAGAAAAATTTAAACCTGTTATAATTCATTTGACCATACATATCTTTACAAGTTACACGACACATGGGAGATAAAATGCCTCTGGTTAGAAGAGTGCTTAGATACATGTGTTACATTGACTCAAATATTAATTTACTTAAATAGATATACACATGAGCAGTGACAAATGCTCTGTAATGTGGGAGGAAAACAGGAAAGAAGTACAGTAAAAATAATCAACATTTTTCTACCAAACTCGGAAATTAAGTGACTTAGGAGAGTGCTATATATTTGATTAGTGCTCATATTTCTATAGCGAAGTATTAACTATATGTTCATAATACAAAAAATGTGACATTCAAATAGTCCAATGGGTATGACATTACCTTAGGACAAATAGATAGTCCAATAGGACTATTGTTACAAATTGTAAAGGCAGTGTTGATATATTGCTGTCAAACTATTAATATTACCTTTGTAATATAAAACATGTCACACACACCATTGCATTTAGGAGTTAGTGTAACTGAATTAAATATAATACATGATAATCCACCAATAACTTTTTGGTACAATAATGTACTGTGATACATATTTGTACTTCTTTTAACAGATCTAGATAATATGGATATTTGTCAATTTATTATACAACATAAGATACATGTCACAATTACCAATACTAAACAGAACCAGATGAAATAACCAAGGAGATAACAGAAGAGACATACACAATGGGTCTCATTCAAAACCATATTATTTTATTGACGTGGAAGCACAACAAGACGTTGTAAGGCTGGCCAGAGCCAGTTCAATGTAGTCAATAAAACAGATATAAATATTACTTTTGTTAGTAGACGCCTGTAAAAAACTTACTAAATATTCTACAGTACTAACATTATTTAAGCTGAATATAGTATGTGAATAGATCATGGAATGTCCATAGTATCACCTAGACATTTCTGTTGAGATTTTGAACTTTTGTATGTTAAAAATACTTATATTGAAACAGTTCATGTGCACTTTCTCTCTTAAAGTTTAAAAGAACATTTAATTTTATTTTCTTCAAAATTACGGTAATCGAAGACATTTTAATACATTGTTGTACACTGCACTCCAATTTTAAACATACTGAACACAAGTTAGTGTATAAACACATATTCAGTATTACAAATTTATACACAAAAGCTCCATTAATATAATGTTTAAGACATTTATACATGTAGACTAGTTACAACATACAGACTAGTATACAGGCTAGTACACTAATATGCAGACGTGCACACTAGTATAACACCATGTACACTGGTATACACACAAGTACATACTACAATACAACATTTTACAATAGTGTTGATATATATATATATATATATGTATAATAATATATAGTATACATACACTCTAGTATACATACCATGTATGCTAGTATATATTATAGTGTTCAACAATAAGCCCCATGAGAGTAATATTATAGGATTTATTAGCAATACATTCTGGATGGCATCCACTAATGAGGAAGTTGTTGTTTGCTTGTGCTCTTCAATAGTGAGATTCCAGAGGTTTTGTAGGGCATTTAAAACACTCTCTCTCCATCAATGATAATAACTTAACAGTGACATTTCCTACAATTTTTGTTCGATTACCATTAAAAAAAACTTCGGCAATTCTTTCATTTTGCTTGTCAGTGTAACAACAAAATCTTTAAAAAGCATTACTACTTGCTTAACACCAAAAAGGCTCAATGATTCTTATACCTGAAGTCTCATGTTGATGTTCAGCATATGATGCTGAAATGTAACCAGGTGGATATTGCTTCATTTTTCAATTTGTTCATCATTTTTTGTCTGACCCACCTCAAACCTTACTAAGCCCAAAGCACAACATTAAGTGTATTTCCTATCAATGTCTGTCATAAAAATGTGAATTTGATAATTACATTGTAAATGTAATTACATGCTAATTTACATTTACATCATATGCTAATTACATCTCCTAACATGAAAACTTCATTGTTGTTACAAGCAGTCCTACATATTACCATTATCCAAAAAATTAATCTTAGATACAACTTGTCTGTATAGTACATTTGACATGACTGTCTTTACAAGTACATGACGCATGTGAAATGAAAAATGCTACATGTGTGGAAAGTGGTTGTGTAAATGACACCACCTATTAATTTATTAATATAGATCCTGTACAATGCTCTGTCATTGTTAAAAAGGAAAACAGCAAAGATGGCATAGTAAGTAAAATAATTCCATTTTTCTACAAAACTAGCTAGGAATATAGTAGACTGTAGGAGGAGTGCTTATATTGGATTATCTCATATTTCTATAGCAAAGTATACTATTACGTTTATATTATAAAACTATGCCATACAAATAGGCCAAAAGGTATGACATTACCTTAGGAAACTATATATTTAATAGACTACTGTTACAATTGTAAAGTGGTTTAAATATTTTGGTGACAAAACTATTTTGGTAGTATAGACATGCAACCACACCCATTTCATTAAGCTATTACAACATTGACTTGTAATTAAGATACATGATAATCAACAATAACTTTATTGTGCAATAATGTACTGTGATACATGTTTACTGGTTGTACAGATCTAGATGGAAATGTCCCAGAATGTCTAAATCCCAAAATGTCTATTCCCAGAATGTCTAATCTAGAATCCCAGAATGTCTAAATCCATAATGTCTCAAGGTGATAACTGAGGTTATCACCTTAGGACATTATGTAGCTGTAAAATAGTGACTTCAGTAGCTGGTTGTCTTTTGAAAAGAGTTCAAGCACTTCATGAAAAGACTCATCTAGATAATATTGATATTCATGTGTTTATTATAAACAGGAGAATCATGTCACAACTTACCAATACTACATAGAGCAAGATGAAAATAACCAAAGAGATACAGGAAGAGACATACACAATGGTATCATTTCAAACAATATTACTTTAAACTGAAGTAGGAAGCAAGTGGTCAAGACTGGCTAGAGCCAGTTCAATGTAGTCAATAAAACAGATAAATATTGGACTCTTTTCTAGTGGATGCCTGAGATTTGATTTCATAACCAATGATTTGACAATATTTTTACTAATATGAATAAATAATTACCAATTCTAATAATATTGACGGTCACGGAACATGTGAATAGCTCCCTATATACTGGTATTTAGACAAGGCTAAAGCATTCCATTGTTTATTGAGTTCACTAACAAGTGAGTAAACTTATAGAAATTTACTCCAATTTTATTATAATATGAAAAGCAATGAGTAAGCTCTATCAATGACATGCTATTGGTACGTTGATCTTGTAGATGCCAATCTTTAATCACTGACCCCATACACTAAAATTATGATAACCCTTTTATATAAATAGATTATATACAGTACATAACTGTGATGGTAAAGCAGGTTGATAAGAACAAATAAGTGAGGAAAACTACAAGTGTCAGTTTTAAAAAAATGGAGGCCATTTTAATAAAACCACACCCATTAATTATCACATACTGTGTAAAAGTAGTTAGTGTGGCCAGTTTTTTGTCATGGAATACAAAGTACAAATTAAATTTATTATGTTTAACAAACCATTAGTGAGTAATATACATTCATAGCATTTTCTTTTATTACTCTAGAGAACATATCAAAATAATGGCTTCTGTAAATGGACATAAAGGTTTTTACATGTCAAGAACCACAACACCACAATGATATATCATCAAATGAGGAAAAGAACTAATGTGGGATCACTGGAAGTAATAAGAAAATTGATCCAAGAGGAAAGTTTTCCTGTTAACACTGATGAAGCTCTACAAGAAGTGGGAGGAGCAATATTATTCCAAGAATGGGAACAACCTCCTATACAATGTACGAGGAACTAGTGACAGCTGGTGACTTAGTTGTTATTGACTTTTATATTGTTCATTTGTCACTTGACTCTGATTACTGTTTCATTTAATTATATCTTAGAGTTGTTCATACCTTAACATAAACTCTTGTTTTTTTAAGATATCACAACATACTCAACACAGTACATAGACTGGGCTACTTGTAACTGAATTTAATGCCAGGGGAATCCTATGAATTTCTTATACATATTCTACCAATGAATGAATATATCTGAGCATGAATACTATGATGTTGGGCATGACTAATGGACATTTTCAGTATTCTGAAAAACTGATGCATGCAATTGCTTCAGAATGTTTTGAAATTATGGAGAGTGGTACAACATCATTAGACAAAGTTACTTTGACACCATTCCTAGACTTATTGTGGTAACAAATTCAACCCTTGCTACCTAAATTTGTGTAACTGGCATCAAAAGGAAATTACTCATAAATATACATAGTAGTGAGAGAGTAGTAATATTGCTAGGGTTCATATCTCCCTGCAAGTGTCTATTAGGGCATACATCAAGAAGGGATATGACAAATAGCTAAATAATACATTTATTGAGATAACAATATTAAGTTGTCGTACATGTTCTATATAATAGGCTAGTAATGTTAGGACCCATAGCCTCTAGGACCCTGGCCTATCCAAGTCTTGTAGCACATGCTAATAAATTACACGATTGTTGTATATGTATGAGGACATGTGTGGTGTTTTTAGGGGTTTTATATCAGTTACTTTTCCCAATAAAATAGAAACATCTTAGTTATAGTGACAATGTCATCTAAATGGAGCTTAAACTACTATGTACATCAAACGAGAGTAGTCCAGTAACAAACTGTACCTCAGTACTGAACAAGTAAAACACCACATTGATGGTTGATATTAAGCACAATAACATTAAATGTGATTAGTTCTACTAAACATAGTAATCGTTATGGTACAAGAGTTCTATAACATTATCCAAAAAACACAATCAAAAAAAACTAATCCTAGATAAAAATTACCTGGTATAGTACATTTGCCATGGATCTATCTTTATAGTTTTACGATCACTGTGAGACGAATAATGCTATATGTGGGGAGATGGCTTACATTACATGTGTAAATTGGACCCAACTATTAATTAACTTTATATAGATACTACACATGCGCAGTGACAGATGCTCTGTCATGTTGGATGAAAAAAAGCAAAGAAGGACCTTAAGTAACTAATTCACATTCTTATACCAAACTACTATAGGAGAGGCTATATATTTTGATTATGTTCATATTTCTTAGTGTGGAAGTATACTATTCGTTCATTACAAAAATATGTCATTACAAATAGGCCAATGGGTATGACATTAATTTATATATTCTAGTGGACTATTGTTTACAATTCTAAAGTGTTTTATAAACTTGGCATCAAAATATTAATAACACCTTTGTAATATAGATATGTGACCACAACCATTTTGCATTATGTGTTATTATAACATAATAACCATGATAATCAATAATAACATTAGCGGACATGACATATTTGATATAATATTTGTACGGTTTTTTTTAAACAGAGGGGGGGATTCTAGATAATATGGATATTCATCCTTTTACTATACACATGAGTGCACCTCACAATTAATCAATACTACACAGAACAGATGAAGACAAACCAAGGACCATATAGGAGAGACATACACAATCAGGTTCATTCCAAACGATATTAATTTTAACTGAGTAGAAGCACAAGAAGTTGGTGAAGACTGGCCGAGCCAGTTCAACATAGTGGGATAACCACGTAAATATTGGGCTCTTTGCTTGTGGACGCTGTAAAATATTGAGAAATTACTAAATATATCTACAGTACTACATTATGTGAGGCAAAATATACATGTGACTAGATCATGGGACATTTCTGTTGAGCTCTGAGCTTTGTGGGTACAAAATACTTATACTGAAACAGTTCATGGCACTTAACTGTCTTTAAGTTAAAGAACACTTAATTTTTTATTTTATTCAGATTACTGTCTAAAGACATTGTATACTTTGTGTAAACGTTATCTCATTTGATAACATACTGACCACATGTGAAATGTCATCAAACATATTCAGTATTACAAATTATACACAAACTTCATTAATGTACTATTAGACAATTAAACTATTTGCTATATTATTGAGACCCTTGCTGGATCTTGGTATAAACAATTGTAAATGTTTGAAGTTTACACTGTGAATACTAAAGAAACTAGCTTTTATATTAGCAAAACATAACAAAGTTTTCTGTGTTATATTAAAATAGGAACAAAAAAATAATCATTACATTAGAGCTAAGTCTTAGATAAAAACATATGTATAATATTCATGTGCCTCGTATAATGTCACAGATATCCTGTATATATCTAACCCCGTGTATTAATTATTATGATTCTAAACTTCGATATTCATGATTATATAATAGCAGACAGAGAAAGTAGACCAGGAACTTATATTCAATATATCAAATAGGTAAGTAAAGGTACTATACTTGATATAAGTGGTCTTGAAGATTCTAAGATCTATATATTATGTAGTTACTAATGCTTTGGAGATAGGGACTACAAAAAAAACTATGATCATAAAGGAATACCAAACAAGATGAGTGATGATGATGACAAAAGTATTTAATTACATGTAGATTTTATAAATTCTCATTTCCAGAAAACAAACAACAATTGTATCATAAGATGTCAGACACAAAATACAGATATAACTTACTACAGTGCATGCTAAAATTGTTCAAAAGTAGGGGAGGACCAATACAAGAGAACTATGCCATGCTGATATTAGTGATGATAAAGTATGAATGATTCAGTTAGGAAACAATATTGAGATTTGATTTGATTTGATTATCCTATGAGTTTGTTCATTGAATTGATGATTCAAACTATGAATAAATATTTTCCTAATTCTAAACAATATTTACTAGTGATCCTACATGTGAAAATACAGTATAACTGTCAGATGCTGGTGTATATAATGGCTAAAAAGCAGTCCTTTGTATTGAGTTTAAGACAAAAACAAGTAGCTTATAATGACTTACTCACATTTGTGTTATAATAAGAAAACACAATGGACAGTTGATGAGTTACTATAGCTATGGTTCATTTAGAGTAGATGTTATATGATACTAAGTCTGTTAGGTATCTGACTCCAATACACTAAAATGATGACACACTAATTATAACAAATAAGATATACAAGCACATGTATGTGATGGTAAAGACGTTATAAGAACAACTAAAATAAGAAAATTCCAACACTTTTCAAAGATGGCGGCCATATTAAGAAACACAAACCCTCATAAATTATCGCTAAATTGTTATCACAAAACAAAAGTATATAGTTAGTTTGCCACGTTTTGTATAGGAATCAAAGTGCAAAAAAAATTATGATTATTTTTTGTAGCAAGTGTTATGAGTAATATATGATGTACAAATAATTCATTGAGCATTTTCTTCTTTACTCTAGAGACAATATCAAATAATGGCTTTTGGGAAATGACATAAAGTGTTTTTCACATGTAAGACCACAACACTATATGTCATCAAATGAGGAAATGAAAAGAAGTGATGTGAGATCAGTATGACATTATAATAAAATTGATGTACAAGATGAAAGTTTTCCTATGAACATTGAACCCTAACAAGAAAGTGAAAGGAGCAATATTATTCCAAGAAATGGGAACCAACCATCTTAAACGATGTTACAGAACCAGATACCAACTGGTTAAAACTTAGTTGCTATTGACTTTTTTATTGTACATTTGTCACCCTGAACTTCTGAATATTGTTTTCAGTTTAATTACATCTTTTATAACTTTCTCATATCTAGACATAAAATTTGTTTCTGATTTAGGAGATTATATTAGTATATAACGTATGATCAGTTAGAGAGATTTTTCAAATCAATAGCCTATCGAGATTGTTCATTTGAACTGATGACACAAACTATGAATAAATAATTGGCTAATTCTAATTATATTGCCCAGTGACGCCACTTGTTAATCTACATATATAGCTTTTATATACGGTTGCATAGACAGGATAAGCATTCCTCTGTATTGAGTTCACTAAAAAGGTGAGTAAAGTTATAACAACTTACTCACTTTTTGTTATAATATGGAAAACAAGGATTAATTGATGAGTTGGCTATAGCTACGTCATTTAGTTAGATT
>NW_024536286.1:0-10273 GCF_016097555.1 Gigantopelta aegis | reverse complement strand
CGGACCAGTGGATCCTTCTCCATGTCCTCAGGTTCCAGCGATTACGTGCTTGGCACCAGGCTAAACGGGCATGGCGGTGCTGATTTGTGAGGAGTGGACGTCTGATTGGTCGTCTTGCTCTCAATCCTGCAGAATTTAGGCGTCGTCTGATGGTGCTGATGGACACTCTGTTGTATGGATGCCATCCATGTCGCAGCTGTGTACAAGTAGACTTTGGGCTTCGTCTGGCTTGGCGTACGAGAGCACGGTCTTCCCTGTCATTGGTTTTTCTGGGACGTTCAGACCTCGGTGCATCCTTCACTTCACCGGAAGCAGTATGTTTACGTATTAGCCTGCTGATGACAGTGTGATTAATGTTCAATTGTGTTCCAATAGCACGACATGACATACCAGTCTGGTGCATACCAATAACGAGGTGTATATATTAGTGACACGCACACACACCACCTTCCGACTGCGCTGGGTCCCGTTACAGTGTTATACGTGAATATTACAAACTTAAGATATATACTGTATACCGTAACTAAACCTACAATATATAGTTTTAACTTGACGGACAGATTGTCTTTTATATGCATTATATACATACAGGGAAGCCAATCCCACATCATTTGATATACCAGTCGCAGAGTAGCATTAGGAAAAGTGGCAAGCCAATATGTCCCCCGATATGAATAGATCCTACCACCTATAGCTCGACAGGCGTATACTCTACCACTGAACGACACCGTGTCTGCCTCCTTCGACATCAGATTGCCATTACGTCATCGATGTTGGTGTAAAAGGAAAGCAAGTCCTTAGGAACCGAGGTCCTATGGAAGTATAGTCCTATCAGACATACATTTCTTAGGAAACAAAGTCCTATCCAGACTTTCATACCCGTTTATTTAAAAAAAAAAAAAAAAAAAAAAAAAAAAAACCAAAACCAAAAACTAAAAACAAACAAACAAACAAAGAACACCAAACAAAAACAACACGTAGGACATATATATGTTCCCTCCAGACTTAAATTCCTTTTACACTGGTTGAACTTACTATCCGACACTGCACGGAATTCCCCCCGCTGCACAGTTTGACCGTGCAATCTATCGAGATGGCGTTGTTATGGTTGAACTTGAATGGGTGCATCTTGAATACAACTTGATTGTTAGTAACTTGAGTGAGATCCTGTTCCATCAGTTTGCCCACCACCTCGGACGGACAGCTGACCAGAAAATAAGAGAAAGGAATATGTGTTTAACGACACCTCGTCACAGTTTTATATTTCTTGTCGAAAATACTTTTATTCAGATACTTTATTTAGACAGTGAGAGGAAAACAATGTTTGCTTACTGCAATCTTAGCATACTAGTAGTTTAAAAAATGCAATAATGACAGCTGTTTTTTTTTATCTGTACTTTCCTACAGACAGGAAAATACATGCCATAAACTAGGATATTGGCCTACAAGGAATGTCGATTTGGTTGGGACGGGGAAATACACAGTGTATCCATCAATTCGTTTGTATCGGGGAGGGGGGATGGGGGGTGGGGGCGGGGGAGGTACCTAACGGGAAATGGTATCCCAAGCAAGCGCTGTCACTGAGCTACGTATTGTCTCTGGTGTAGACAAGGCAAGCGCTGTCACTGAGCTACGTATTGTCTCTGGTGTAGACAAGGCAAGCGCTGCCACTGAGCTACGTATTGTCTCTGGTGTAGACAAAGCAAGCCCTGTCACTGAGCTACGTATTGTCTCTGGTGTAGACAAGGCAAGCGCTGTCACTGAGCTACGTATTGTCTCTGGTGTAGACAAGGCAAGCGCTGCCACTGAGCTACGTATTGTCTCTGGTGTAGACAAAGCAAGCCCTGTCACTGAGCTACGTATTGTCTCTGGTGTAGACAAGGGAAGCGCTGTCACTGAGCTACGTATTGTCCAAGGTGTAGACAAAGCAAGCGCTGTCACTGAGCTACGTATTGTCTCTGGTGTAGACAAAGCAAGCGCTGTCACTGATCTACGTATTGTCTCCGGTGTAGACAAAGCAAGCGCTGTCACTGATCTACGTATTGTCTCTGGTGTAGACAAGGGAAGCGCTGTGACCGAGATACGTATTGTCTCTGGTTTAGACAAAGTAAGCGCTGTCACTGAGCTACGTATTGTCTCTGGTGTAGAAAGGGAAGCGCTATCACCGAGCTACGTATTGTCTGGTGTAGACAAGAGAAGCGCTGTCACTAAGCTACGTATTGTCTCTGGTATAGACAAGGGAAGCGCTGTCACTGAGCGCTGTCACTGAGCTACGTATTGTCTCTGGTGTAGACAAGAGAAGCGCTGTCACTAAGCTACGTATTGTCTCTGGTATAGACAAGGGAAGCGCTGTCACTGAGCTACGTATTGTCTCTGGTGTAGAAAGGGAAGCGCTATCACCGAGCTACGTATTGTCTGGTGTAGACAAGAGAAGCGCTGTCACTAAGCTACGTATTGTCTCTGGTATAGACAAGGGAAGCGCTGTCACTGAGCTACGTATTGTCTCTGGTGTATACAAAGTAAGCGCTGTCACTGAGCTACGTATTCTCTCTTGTGTAGACAAAGTAATAATGTTTCTTATCCAATAATGTCACTGATGAAAACTGGTATGTGTGTGTATGTTGTGGGTATGCATGTATGGGTGTTTGAATGTCTATATACTGTGTGTATGTCGAGGTTGACTGTTACATACATATATATTAACGCACTAATTAAATCATTTCTGGCCTCACAAATTGGCCCATGCCGTTGCTAGGACTCGAACCTATGGCAACGAATCGCCCGCAACTTGCAGACTTGCCACGATGCCGTTTGATCTATTGAGGCATTCATGTATGTATGTATGTATGTATGTATGTATGTATGTATGTATGTATGTATGTATGTATGTATGTATGTATGCAAGTATTTATGTATGTATGTATGTATGTATGTATGTATGTATGTATGTATGTTTGTATCAGCAGACTGACATGCTAGGTCGGACATATTCAGGAAAATGTGTTACGACCAGAACCACATGCGGTATGGGAACTCTATGAATAGAATTGCTACAATCATATTTGGCATGTGATGTTAATATTGCTGCTAACACCAACCTGTTTTCAATAAGCTTCATATTTTCCTTGTTATCTCCCGACTGACCATTAGACGCCTCACACTGCGTAACTGTCACTGTAATAGTTTAAACATGAATATTTATTAATTTTAAATGATGTTTAGATGAATGTTTCGTCATTTGAACACCAAACATTGATGCACATGCATTCTGTAATGTATTACACCCTTCTATAAAACGTATAATGATCAACATCGATATCTCACATTTCTAGACGTACACGTACAGCTGAAAGATGGAATGATTTCCACAATGATATTACAGTAAACGCCCTGATACAAGAATAGTATTTAAGCTTCAATTCGTGTCACCCAAAACATATAGGGCCGAATTACAAAGCCTGTTTATGACTTACACGGGTATAACTGTAACAGTGAGTGAAATGTGTGAGGTCCATGTAAATACTATAACGTACTCCTTTCACTAATGTGTTTTATTCTGTACATAATTGTTTATTTTACCTTTAATTCATGTTTTATTCGTTTATTAGGTTTTCCCGTATAGAATATACTATACGGGCAACGCCCAAGTGATGTTTCCCGCCAACGATTGGGGCGAATTGTCCGTGCGGGTATTTAGACCAATCGCTATAGTTTATTGTGTAGTGGTCACTGTTTTATGATCACGTGACGGACACTGCTGTAATAATTATTTTGGTAAAGACGTTCTTTTCACTGCTCCGCCCTGTTTAATTTCTTTCTATTACTGTACCACGTGCACTGTACACATAAGGTAAGACTAACAAGCATGTTATAATATAATTATAATATAACATAGTATTTATAACCAGTACGTACTTTTATATACATTAAAAGAGTTTTGATTAAAAGCTAGTAAACATATACTTAACTCCAAAAGAAACGCGAATACGTAGATTGGAGGTTTTGAGTGCACTCATTGAAATACGTCCCAAAGTTCTTAAAATAATCGTTTCTATGAAAAACTTAAACAATTCGTAAAGATGAGATTTCATGTTATTGACATGTTAAAAATCGAGGTCGCATTGTCATTTGAAATGTCAAGGCCATGGCGCTTCTTCAATGGCGTCACATGCCACTCAAACATGTCCACTAATAGCGGGTGTGTCCGCCATTGCTGGCCATGACCGCCGCACACCTCCTACCCATGGAGAGGAAGAGGTTCCTGATGAAGGCCCTGGGCACGTTGTTGTAGGTGTCCACGACGGCCTGGCGGAGCTGCTGCTGTGTCACCACGGGAGCAGGGCGTTGGTTCATCATGCGCTGAACCTCGTCCCACAAGTGCTCGATGGGGTTCAGATCCGGGCTTAAAGCTGGCCAGTCCATTGTGATGATGTTGTGCTGTGCCAGGAATGCCTGGGTGGCCCGTGCCGTGTGTGGCCTGGCGTTGTCGTGCTGGTAAACCATCTGACGGTGACCCGCGAAAAAAGGCACCACCACAGGCGTGAGCACTTCGTCGATGTAGCGCTGTGCTGTGACGCCCCTGCCGCGTCCTCGGCCGTTGTTGTCGAAGATGACAGGTTGTACACGACGTCCCCAGGATATGGCACCCCACAGCATGACGGAAGGCCCTCCCCAACGGTCCCTCTCCATAACACACGCATCTGTGAAGCGCTCACCTCGACGCCTCCACACACTCATACGACCGTCGGCCCTATCTAAGCAGTAGCGGCTTTCGTCGGAGAAGACGATGTTCTGCCACTGTCGGTTCCGCCACTGTCGATGCAGAACAGCCCAGTTGTGTCGTGCAAGGCGGTGTCGCTGTGTGAGACGTTGTCCAATGTACGGTCGACGACAGTTCAGATGGATGGCGATCAGACGACGTCGTACCGTGGTGTAGGAAACGGGGCGGTTGTGGGTTCCCACTGTCTGCCGGGCTGTTGTGGTGGCTGGTACGAACCGATCACGCATGTGAGTTCGGACGATGTAACGGTCCTGGCGCTGTGACGTCACTCTGGGACGGCCGCTACGTGGACGGTCGACGACGTTGTTGTTCTGTAGAAATCGGTCTATGAGACGGTAGATTGTCGAGACATGGACACCGAAAGCACGTGCAACCTGCCTGGCATCCATTTCGGCCTCCAAATTCCCCAAAGCTCTATGTCTGGAATCAGCGTTAAGTCGTGGCATCGTTGTATCGCTACTCGTAAAATGAGTTGAACATTGCTGTCTGGCGTTTCTTTTATACCCAGGCCTGGTAGTGTTTCACGTGCAATTCGCATCTTTCATGATCCACCCGTTTTGCATTCCAGATCGATTTTGGTCGTCAATTTCAGCACGTGCGTGACGTCACACTGTACTCGTTTTTTTCATGCGTTATGTGGAATTGGATACGCTGACAAGATGGCTATTGGTCAACTTAATCGATTTGTACATAGTTTATTCAAATGTGGGTTTTTTAATATTTTAAAATTTTCGCGTTTCTTTTGGAGTTAAGTATATGTTATAATAAAAGAATGATGAAGTTGTTTAATAGTAAGCTTAGTAATTAATATAAAACCAACTAAAGTTATACAATGTTTCTATATATAATAAAACTCACATTTTAAAGTAATATATATGAATAAGTTATTTTCCTAGTTAATGGTGTATAAAAATGTATAGGTAACGTCTAAGGTTATCATGGCAGCCATATTGCAATAATGGTATTTACATGATAACTTATGTCATTTTATTTGTTTCTAGGCTGGAACTATATAACAGCTAAGCGTTCCAGTCACTGACCATTTTGCCCATAGCAAAGGTGTGTAGAATAATGTAATGTAATGTATTTATTTGGATTGTGTGTGGTATTTGTCATATAACGCACGTGCTTTGTATGCTGCACGTACGTTTCATGAGCGCCTGGCCAGTGCAATTGAATCGTATGTGTGTCGTATAAAAGATTATTGGATTGTTTGTGGTGTAGTCCATCCCTGGAGATTTATATATTGGATTATATTAATAAGTATTAATATACTGGTGTAGTAGATGCATATTTCCATATATGATAGATGGGTTAATTACTTAATATAAATATATAACAGATGCCCTTTCCAATTAAGCGTTACGCAGTTTATTTACATTTATTTATTTAGTATTTTAGCACTACTTGATACGGGATCTACAGTTTCCACGATAAGTCGGAAATTTTATTCAGATCACTTGAGTGATGTAGAAATATTTCCATTGACAGATATTTTAAATATAGAATGTGCTGATGGTCAAAGTTTGCCGTACAGTGGTTACATTGAGGTTGATGTGATCCTGGAGGGTGTGTTATCTGATAAACCTATGACTTGTTTGTTTCTAGTTGTCCCTGAAAGTAGATACAATTCAAAGGTACCCATTTTGTTGGGCACAAATGTATTGTCATCAGCTTTGGATGATTGTCGTCAACATCAGTTTGTTTATAGAAAGCTGATACCTTTAGTAACTGGAAACAAATATACTCTTCAAAAGAAGAAACACAAAACCACATTGTCGTAACATTTGGAGAATTGATTTAATTATTGAATGGTGAGTCCGATAATTACCAAATGTTGCAGGATTGTTCACAATTCACTCTAGTCCATTGTGAGTAAGTGATAGGACACACCACCAAGGTCAAGGTCATCTGGAGTCAATACCGGGTGTGGCCTCCGCGTGTGTTGACAACTGCCTGGCACCGCCTGCCCATTGAAGCAACCAGAGTACGGATGACGTCCCGGGGGATTGTGGCCCACTCGGCCTGCAAGGCTGCTGCCAGCTTGGGCAGGGTCTGGGGCTGTGGTTGTCGCTGTCGGAGGCGTCGGTCCAACTCGTCCCATAGATGCTCAATTGGGTTCAAATCCGGTGATGTCGATGGCCAAGGAAGGACATTAATGTTGTTGTTCTGTAGGAAAGCCGTTGTGAGACGTGCTGTGTGAGGCCTGGCGTTGTCATGTTGGAACACTGCGTTGGCGTCGGCCATAACTGGAACGATGTGTGGCCGGAGGATCTGGTCAATGTAGCCCTGTGCATTCAGGTTGCCCTGCACGTGGACCAGGTCAGTTCTGCCAGTGTGTGAGATGGCTGCCCACACCATGACACTACCCCCGCCGAATCTGTCCACTTCCTGCACGCAGTTTTCCGCATAACGTTCACCACGACGCCTATACACGCGACATCTTCCATCATGACGTCGGAGCAGAAATCGGGACTCGTCACTGAACCACACCTGTCTCCATCGCAGTTGAGGCCATTGTCGATGAATCTGGCACCACTGCAGTCGGAGTCGACGGTGTTGTGGTGTTAAGATGACACCTCGAACTGGACGTCTGGCACGAATTCCTACCTCACGTAGGCGGTTCCGTACGGTCTGGTCGGATATCCTGCGCAAACCTGGTATTGCTGCGGCTGTGGAGGTGGCAGTAGTCAATCGTTCCCGAAGGTGGTGTACCCGGATGTAGCGGTCCTGCCCGGGGATAGTGACCCGTGGTCGACCGGATCTAGGGAGGTCACGTGTTGATCCATGTTGCTGGTAACGGTCCCACAGTCTGGAGATGGTGCTTGGGGACACATGGAATGCCCTGGCAACGGCCGTTCTGGATTCGCCTGCGTCTAGTCGGCCGATGGCATTGTTTCTCTGCGGTTCACTGAGACGTGGCATGTCCTGGATTGTCAACTGTTGGCCAGATACAGAGGCCAGGCAAGCGAACACCCTGCACTTTTATACTGTCGGTGTTCATGTTGCACGTGCAGACAACGCACGTGCAGTGGTGACATGGTTTGCACGTGGCTGCGTTTTTGCGAATATTCACATTTTGGAACTTTATTGTACAGTAGCTGCGTTTTATCGAATGTAACCGTGGGAATGTGTTTGGGACATGCAAGGACCTTATATTCACAAAGCATGAACCGGTAGGAAACATAAAATCGGAGTTATAACCCATTTGTACCCTTTTGCGTTTCTTTTTTTGAAGAGTATATTTAAGCTTCTTTAGTTGATTATTTTTATTTTTATTGAATTTAATCTTGAGTTTGAAATTAATTTAATTTTAAATTTTAAATTTACATTTTTAAATTTAAATTTAAAGTTTGGGTCTAGTTTAAACTTAAGTAAACTTAGTTGATTATAAATTTAATTAAACAAATTAAATTAGATTTAAATTTTAAATTAATTTTTTAAATTTAAATTTAAATTTTGGTGTAGATCTTAGGTTACTAACGTTTTGCACTCCACTGCATTGCACACACCTTCATACTGCTTTATTTCTTTCTTTTGTATCTTTGACTTTATGGAGCAGTTCTGATATTTATTGGTAGTGGATTTGATTATAGATATGTATGTATATGTGATTTCTTTTCAGTTAACCCTCTACTACTAGAGAAGCTGTTGGATACATTTTTATGCATATAGTTACAAATGTGTATGATTAGTTGGGTTAAATACTTAATTAATCATTTGTTTTTATTTCAGAAGTCAGAATTATTTAGCATTTATTTGTGAATAACTGTATACAGACAAAGTGGACTTTGACTGATCCAAGCAGCAATCCTGAATTGATTAAGTTAGTCCTAACTTGTATCAGCCAAGATATTGTGCTAATGTACCTTGGGTGTTGTACTTGGGTGGTATAGGTAAAACTGGTAAGTCAATAGGACTTTTGATTTAATTCGTCTGTTTTATTGCCTTTATATATTGTATTGGGAGTTGAAGTTTCTGGAATAGGTATTCTTCAGAAAGTGTTGTGATAATGCAGGTTTAGTTGTCGATATTTAGTTGATATTTATGCTAGTTGTATTCGCCTGTATCTAGTTGTATCCAGTTGTATCTAGTGAACCTAGCTGTATTTATTGAGGTTTATACGAAATCGTATCTGGTTCAATGGCGGAAGCAGAAGATCAGCTCGATCCCCTAATGGAACATACACTATATTATGGTGTTTTTTCTGCTCAAGAAGTGTCTCAACTGATAGATGCATTTAAGGAACTAGGGATTAAACCCAAGTCAGAAAGTCCCGAAGATCTTCAGGCTTGGATGAAAGATTATGTGAAGTCATTAGAAACTTCTCCAGCACCTCACCCTGACATAAAGCCTGTTGTTAGTACCGTCGAGCTGAGTCAACCACCTAAAGTTTCATTCTTTTCTGGTGACACTAACGCTAAGGGTGACAATTCTTTCGACACGTGGCTTTATGAGGTGTAATGTCTACTGCGAGATAACAAGCACTCTGTACAGGTCCTAGCTAATACTGTTAGGAAATCATTGAGAGGTGATGCGGCCAGAGTCGCAATGCGTCTTGGGGCCGAGGCTAGTCCTCACCAGTTGATTAGTAAACTTAAGAGTATATATGGATCAATTGATGAGGGAGAGTCTTTGCTTGCAACATTTTACAGCGCTCATCAGCAAGAGGATGAAGATGTTTCTTCCTGGGGCTGTCGAGTGGAAGATATGTATTATAGAGCGTTTAGGACCAGTGCTGTCAAAGAACAGAATGCCAACCACAATTTACGTTCTCGTTTCTGGAGTGGTTTGCAGCAATGGATCAAAGACTGTAGTGGACACATATATGACAGGACTCCAGAATTCGATCGGCTTAGGGTAGAACTGCATAGAGTTGAACAAACTCATTGTCACAAGTCAAGGTTGTGATCTAGATTAATTGTGTAGTTGGGGGTCTCTTGTGACAAGAGGCAGGTCTATCTGTATATTTCCAGGTATAATATGTACATTGTGGGTTTGGACTTGTGGCAAGTCTATCATTATTTTGTTAGTGTGTATTATGTACATTTCCCCAAAATAAAGGAGTACTGAGCAGGATGGTTGGGTTGCACGGGCATATCGCTTGAGGCAATCTGGCTGCATTGCAGATAGTGGTTAGCCAATGGGGAAAATAGGTTGGGTTAGTCCCAAGGTATAAAAGTAGTTACAGTATTAGAGTAGAGCGTGCACTACATAGGTAGGTGAAAGAAACGTACCGGAGCAGGTTATCTGGGTTAGACGTAACCGTGAGTAAACATTAGTATTGTTTTGTGTGTATACGCCGTTGATGTAACTTGAAATATAAGTTGTGTGTTTATTTGTCCAGTTTGAATATTGTGTATAACCAAGATTACCAGAGATTGTTATAAAATGTGTATAGAATTGTGATGAGAGTTGTACTATTACAGTGACCGTCTGATGCCCAAGTGGAGGGGTGCATAGCGCTGTGGGTTGACATCGGCCCATATGATG
>NW_024536285.1:0-16139 GCF_016097555.1 Gigantopelta aegis | reverse complement strand
AACTTTTGATGAAAATTGGGTTATTTACCTTTCTGAACATTTCAATGGTAGGTTTTCTTAACCTTCCAATTTTTAAAAGCTCCAAATGTTTTAAAATGAATTGCCATTGGGTTAATTATTGATTAATTTCTGAAGAAGGAAAATTTCGAAAAAGGGTTTTCATTTTTGCATTTAAGAAAATCTGAAAATTGCACGAATTTTAACAGATGATGTGTTTTTGTAATGGTAACAAAAGAGATATTTGCTAAAACTTATGATAATTTTAAACCATTGAAACCCCCTTAAAATAAAAAATTTTGTTTATTTAATCTTTAATTTCCTTAACAACTTATTAATTATGACATGTATTACAAAATGTATAAATGAAGTTTTAAAATGCGTGAACATACTTGTAAAAAGTAGCTGGAAAGTACATGTAATTGAATTCATTTGTTTTTTGGATTATTTTTTTTTGATAAGCAATTCAAAATTGAATATATATTGGGTTAAACAAAACGGTACTGGTTCAGGATAAAAAGCATGAAATGTTATCTTTATAGCAACTAGATCAAAAAAAACAACTTAATTCAGTAGGAAATGAATAAAAAAAATTAAAGGAAATTAAAATTATGGATAAAAAAAATTTAAGGTGAATTTTTGATTTCAGAAGTTTTCTTGGGATTTTAAGTGCCCGCAAATTTATATATAACAATATTAAAAATATATAATTATAACCTGTTATAGGTTGAATACCTAAAAAGAATTTTATTGGGTAAACCTTAGGAATGTAAAAAAATTATCTCACCAAAACCACTATTACAGAAAAAGTTATTATTGTTTGAGTTTTGATCTAAATTTTTAAAATAAGAACTTTTTGAAGCTTTGAAGGAGAATATTATAAAGGGGGGGGGGTTCGTTAGAAACTAAGTGACTTTATTTTTTGTAAAATTCCTGACATTTTGAAAAAGACCAATTTTTGATGCTTAGGGAGTCAAACTAAAAGAAAGAGTTAAGAATATCAAATCTTCAAAATGTTAATTAGGCATTATAAAAAAAATTTTGTTTGTGACTGGACTTCTATTCTGTCGCCATTTTCTATCTTATCCATCCATCCTTTATGTGTGGTTTCTACCATGGACGGACGGATTAAAATTACTTACCAGCCATCAATAGTTGTAGGAGATATGCGGCACTATAATTGTGTATCTCCTGCGGATATTGCTCTTATAATCTTGATGGTCAAATTTTATACAAGCAATGTTTTGGTACATCTCTGTAGTGACGTCACGCCACTGCCGATTTGCTAGGTAACGAGTCTACCGCTGACTTAACCCACATTACTTGACCTTCTTTACACTGTAGGGCAAACATGAAAAGAATGATAATAGGGTGCTAAAAAGAATAACCACCTCGTGTCTTAGTAGATAACTCTAATTTATCGACTCGTTGTTGCCTAAGCCTCGGGGTTCCATGCTCTTATCCACTCGTGGATGACTAAATATGAATATCACCAAGGACACTCGGGGAATTAATCCTTACCTAAAATCTTCAAATTTATAGATATATTGTAAACAAAATTTTGATGTAGATGATGTAAGATAACGCTGTTTAATATTTAGGTAAAGTCCATCACAAACAGGTCAAATTTCAAATGATTTCCAAAGTTACTATACATACATTGGGTAATAATTATGGTGAAATGTATTGTCTTTTACTATGAGTACTACCTGATCTATCTATTCATTCTTACACGAAGACCTTGAGATATTGAGAGTCTGTACAGTTATGTGTATTAATAAATCTGTGGTCACATGTTATCCTAGAATCACTACGTTTGACTCGTCTCTCCATTATGCCATGATTTAGTGGTCCACTTTGTGATCTACATTTGTAACTGATGTGGGGAAATGTACATAGATAGCTGTAAGAGATACGAACAAGTACTTTTGATTTCCTGAGCCTTTTTTTGCGGAGACATCAACACTGAAAGAGCATTGAGCTGGACGACTTCTTGTGCTATAAGCTGTCATTATGTTCTTCCAACAGAGTAAAGTATTGACTTTTACATGCAATTCTGCCATTAGACTTGGTAATGACTAGGATCATTGCCCTGAACTTAGAAGATATGAAATAGTTTGCCCTTGGTGATGCTTTTATCTTTTTTGGACATGTTCAATGACCGTGAAAGATATCTGAGATGAGTCAATCTGTTATCAAAATCTTGATGTATTTATAGCTTGTAATAGTACGACATCAATGGCTTTTTTATGGACAGAACTTTTTATGGTACCTCTGGTAACACATATTTAGCATGTGTCCATCGCAAAGTGTTTTGTTTTCTCATGAAAACACTTACTTCAATGTTATACTATATAAAATATTTTGAGTCTTTGTTTGTTTGCGAAGGGCCACTAAAGAACTCAAATAATGGAGGTGTAAATCGCTAGAAGGTCAAATTTGATTTGTAACAGTACACTGACAGGGAGAGCAATTTCTCAATATGAGATGAAATTGAATGAGAATTAACCATCTACAAAATTCAGTGCACACTGGTTGCGAATGATTCAGCTGTGAGCTCAAAGTATGGTCTAGTTCTGCAACACCAAGGAAAAATAATTTAAAAATGATCTCCCCTAAATACATAAATGAACTAAAAAAACAAACAAAATTATAAATGTAATAATAGCGTAATTTCTGAAAAATAATCCTGAACACACTAGCTTCACTAATTTCAAGACTAATCAGTGAACAGATAAAGTTAAATACTTTCTGCAAAAGGTATCGAATACAAAATGGATACTAAACTGCAATTTTTAGGGCTTAAGTCATTAATACAAAAAGTTAACATTTTGTTGCATGGATTAATTATGTGTAATGCATATTTCAGGTATTGGTAGCACCTTAGTAAACAGTTGTCAAAAATAAGCATTGCTAAACTGAACAAAATAAATGTGAGTCAGGTAAAACAAAAGCAAAAATTGCCAGGGCAGTAAGAAAACTGTATCAGTAACCACAATGGATAAGTGCAACAGTGTAATGCAGAAAGGAGCGACAGTTTATAAAACTAGATGCACAAATCTTGAATTGAAATATTCCATTGTCAGGGAAGTCATAGTGAAGGAAAATACATACAAATAAGACTATGCCTTTTTATAAGTAAACAAAATAAAAAGATTCCTTAATGCTTCAAATAAATATTTGAAAAAGTTATTTCAATGTCACAATAAACAAGATGTCTAAACCTACAAAATAACGTGTGCCATGGTGATATAAACATGTGACGGCCCAATGGTAATGAGAGTGGAGTGTGACAGTAGCAGCAACATGCTCAAAGATATGCATAAATTCAATGGAAAATTGTAGCTTGTCATGATACTGCATGGCTAATAAAGACAAATAAAGTATATAGTTAGTAGTATCTTAACCAACCTTTGACAGTCACGAACAACAATTAAGACCTGTCTGGAAATGACAATAAAACAACAAAAAAGGTTGCTTAATGTTCAATAAAATATGGATAATTTCTCCCTATTGTTGGAACTGGAAGGCTTAAAATTTGTATTACACAAAAGTTTTAATAAAACATATTTTAATTTTAGGAAGTGTTAACTGTGGATGGAATGCCTACAAAGACATGCCAAGAAAACTAAAAATGTCAGCCCCAAAACCAATTATTGTATACAGAGTTAGCAAAGTAAATAAAAGGGGAGAAATCTTGAATAAACAATGT
Organism: Gigantopelta aegis; assembly: GCF_016097555.1. Taxonomy (NCBI): domain Eukaryota; kingdom Metazoa; phylum Mollusca; class Gastropoda; order Neomphalida; family Peltospiridae; genus Gigantopelta; species Gigantopelta aegis. The sequence continues at coordinate 12,430 of NW_024536285.1, read as the reverse complement.
ATCAAAGGAAGCATCGTGGCAATAGCGAAGTATCCAGTAATTGTATGCATTTCATCCCAGCCAGGCCGTTGATACATTTAATATTTGCCTGCAACAAAAAAATAAAATTATTTTAAAATGTATTGTTATGATTTTTATAAAACATGTAACACAATGAAACAGTTATGTTACATTTTCGTAAGGTTGTATATTATACCTAGTTATGTGCGGTCAAAGAATAAGCTTACATAAATAATGATAAATCAGTCACTAGTACCAGAATGTATATAATGATGGAAGGGGGGAAGGACCACAAATTCAATGTTATGTAATTAATTAAAAAACCAAGTAAAGCTATTCAGGAATTTTGACAAATACTACTACAAGGATATAAAATAGACATGGACATTGTTTTTAAAATAATAAACAGTAGTTTAGACTTGCATGTCACGCTTCCCCTCAGGAACTTAAACAAAAATTCAATAGGTAAGAAGACTTTGTTAGACATTAGTCATTCTGAGAAATATAACTGTAACTTTTCTATCAATGTAAACCATGGCAACTAGCGAGCAGAACCAATCACATGTATAGAAGAGACTCAGGGAATGACTCTGCCATTTTAACATTTCTTTTTATAAAGTATATAAATGGGTTTGCTTAATAATCAAATGTTAATCTAGTGATGGTTCGAGTCAGAGACGAATACAAAAAAGGAAAGCAACAAACTAACATACAATCCAGTATTAATAGTATGATACCAATAATTAAGCGAAACCAATGTATATGTTTAAATAGAAAGCATCCTACATTAAGTTTGTAGCTATGGGAGACAATACAATCGGGCAATAGGATCACCCTTTGTAATAGTATTTTGTTTTGCAAACAATAGGGATTAATACATACGGCCGAAGCACACCATGCTTTTAAAAATATATAAAACTTGTGTTCAGGTATTATAAATAACTATTAAATTTAGATGATTATTCATAGTAACAAAGAATCAGTACTCTTTGCGTGATGCTTATGAAATATGATATATCAATACTTTGTGCTAACCACTTTCCAAAGAATATCAATTTCTTCATGACCAATTGCAGAAATTCTTCTCTTCATCAGGTTCTTGAACTAAAGAAACAAACCTTTTCTTCTCTTGGAATAATCATGTCCATTCTTGATCTAAAAACCGGTAACTTCAAGTGGGTTTTTTGGAAGGAATGCATCCAGAATCTAAATAATTAGAAGGAACATGCTGTTGGAAGCTATCATAGATTTAATTGACCCAGCTAAGATATCACATAGTAGGTAATTTCACAGGGAGGAAATATTGCGAATTAAAAATAAAATAGACTTTGGTTGAAATTAATTTGTCACAAACAAGTTCTTCCATTTACTATCATTTCCTTAATTAAAAATATGGAGGGATAAAATTTAGGCAAATGAAAAACAAATACCCAGTACCTCAATTCTCTGATAACGCAGTGCTATGCAAAAGAATTGAAGTTGGAGTTTTAAGTCTATTGATTAAAACTTTTGTTTTGAGTGTCTGTAGATGTTGAAAGTGGCTTTTATAAACTTGTATTGCCTAGGTATGTGTTAGGTTATAGTAAAGCTTTATAAATTAGTACTAAACAGGTTAATTTGAAGAACAAGAAAAACATGGAGTGCGAGTATGGGTTAATCTGTTACACACAAGCAGAAACAAGGCCCGTAGGTGTCTGAAGCTATAATCTAATACGGGAAAGGAGATGAGGTTGAAAGCATATAAAAAAATGGTGTTACTTGTCTTACAAAGCATTATAATTGTGTGCTAAAATAATAAAAATAGTTTTTTTAATTCACATGATATGAATTAATGGTCCTTTTGTTTTATTTCTGGTCTCATTTTTTTAGTGAATGTATCAGCGAATTTATTATATAAAGGATAGTTAAAGCATCAAGGCTACCATTTAGTGGGATTTATAAATTTCTATATTATGAAACCATTGTATTTCATACAATCATACAACAACGCCCTTAATTGTATTAGAATGTGCTTCGGTATGTAGGAAAAGACAATGTCATCAGTCAGATGATCAAAATGTGTATCAAAGTGAACAGTACTACATACATACTAAATACATAGATATATACATATACATATATATAATATTAATATATAATGATATATATGTATGTATGTATGATGTATGTATGATGTAGTGCTGTAGCTGTAATGCATGTATGGTATGTATGTATGTATGTATGTATGTTGTAGTAGGTAGTAAGTATGTATGTATAGTATGTATGATGTAATTATGTTAGTATATGATTACAATATAATAGCAAAACTACATTAGAGCATACCATGTACCCGGTAGTTCCACTATCTCTCTCTAAATGGAGCTATTGTTGCCTCAAGGGCTTCATTCTGTAACTTTGCAAAATATGATGCTATACGATGTTGTGACATTCTTTAGGAATAAATGGGTGATACTGTAAATGAACATGAATTGTCACCATATCAAACTTGTTTTTGTTCAATATTAGCTGTAACCAAGAGAGCTTTCAGAAAATCTCCTCTAGAATATTTTCAACAAACAGATTCACAGTTATCACTCTTGAGACACCTCAACTTGTGTGATACACCATATGATAATCTTTTGTTGGGTTTTATCTTAAATTTGAATAACACCAAGGAATGAGTAGTGGATGATGTGGGAATGCTAGCAATCCCAGAAACCAACTGAGCACATCTTTAGTTTTAGATCTAGCTTCACCTCTGTTATGAGGTAAATACTAACACTTATTTCATTAGATTATGTAACATTAATAAAATAATACTTGTAACTAACAAATGTACTTACTAATTTTAGCGTGTGTTCGGGATATTCAACAGGAATTGTACGGGAAGACAAAGACGCCATTTTCGATACTTGAATGAGATCGGGGGTTTGGCTTAGGAGGGTCATGTGATATATATCTACGTGTAGGACTGGAAAAAATTTAAAGGTGACCTACATAAAATCTTGCGTTGTGGAAAATAATTAACGTTTTTAGGCGTACCGTGAGCCACATACAAAATACGTAAAGGGGAGCAAGTGAATTACAAATTAATACTCAGTAGCATTTAAATTGTTCCTATTTATATATAAATAATACAATATAATCAATGTGACCACATATACACACACATGTCCATTGGTAGAGAATGTGATGAGGACATTGAGCCTCAGATACAGAATATGTTGGATAACGTGGACAACCACTATATGGAGAAATTTGCATGAAATGATTTGTGAGCATAATCACAAAATTTAGCCTTCCTTGACCAGTACCTGATGGGTTCAAAGAACATTAAGCTACCAAATATCACGATGAAGTATAGGGTGGGGTTCCAAATATGAAGGTAGATTAAGAGCAGCAAAGACATCTAGAGAAATTCTGATAATTGAGGACGTTTTTAGAGTTGATTTTTCGAGTTCATTATGCACACTAGGTGGCACTAGTTTAGAGAGGAAATGATAGGATTACCTTCTTGAGTGGCTCTGTGAACGGAGGAGATTAAGATGCTGGAAACCTTGTTGCTATTTCCACTTTATGTGTAGGACTTGATAAAATATATGGAAGTTAGAATTATTTCATAAAGACCTTTAGAACATTTATATCAACTCAAGAGTAGGAGCTGATATAGTTTGCTCTAAATATAGTGATAGTTACTGAAAAGTCTCGCTGCTAAATTTTTTATTTTCACAGCTCGTAGATGCGATGGTCAAATCTCATGGTGAAATGGCATTGTAATAACAAAAAATGGATTTTTCAGCCAAGCAGTTCTATATATTGTTTTGTTTGAGTCTATGGATTGAAATGTCCAGTTGTTTCATTTCAATATTTTTGCATGCAAGTGACTGATAAAATTTAACTTCACCATTGACTTCCATCCTTTCATTAGCTTTACAATGATTGTGGGTACTACATGGGGTATGATCATGCAGGGCTAAAGCCTCTTCAGCCTAGCAACTTTACTCATCCATCTTGTATCGTTTGAAGTCACATTGCTAGCTCTCAACATCAAGAATTTGAGTGACTAAATTCCAGTTGTGTTAATTATCTTTAATTTTAGTCAATTTGTTAATTACATCTTGTTCAATATAATGTTGGTGTGTAAAATTATTATAGAAAGTCTTCAAGTGTCCCTCACCACAAAATGCATGGCTACATAAAGATGAACAGTGAACCAAAGTTACCAAACTAGATTTCATGCTTAGCTACATAGAACAATGCCATGCTACAGTTTGATGGGGAATGTTGTGATCACTCATGATGATATATATATATATATATATATATGTACATATAGGTGACAAGTCATAGTGAAGGATCAGATGCTTTAAATGTCCATCAAAACAATAAACAAATTGTTGCAAGGATTATTATTAGATCTAATATAATATCACTGATTTGTATTACGAATGTGTTTTCAGTGTGTTGTGAACAAATGGCAACTGCCGCATGAGTACATTTTAATACTCACTAATTTCTGGTGCACCCTGCTACTTATGAGAAAAAAATGTAAATAAGTAGTAAAGAGAAGCTGAGATAGGAATTTCAGCAGAAAATTGAGAAGTAAGATGAAGATTGGTAAGTGGGGACATGCATATAACATGACATATGTACATGTATCATAGCATTCAAAAACAGTCTCGATGTACACATCATCTTGCATATCCGCAAACACTCCTGTTATATAATACAAATAGGCAAACATTTCAGAGCTGCCAAAAAGGATTTAACACTTATAAAGATCACTATGAAGGAGTGTTACAATTTAATATCAGTTTTAGACAATCACAGTCTGGATATTGTTATTAGCTATAGAACACACACAGGTCATTTGGTCATAAGTTCTATGAGGTGGAGAAGACACCAAAGACTTGGACAAAAAAATAATCATTTTGTAAAATCTAACTATTATATGCAATGAATGCAATTGTGTGTTAAATTGTTAACACAATCACTTTCTATGTTAAATATTATTATTGTTTTGGGCATACAAGATATGTCAGGATTGCCATCCTTGAACTACATTCTTATGTGTCTTAAAACCTTGACTGCTGATGTGAAGAAAGGGATTTTGTATATTGGCATCACATGGCATTAACCAAATTGATCCATTGATGAATACTTGTACAAAATAAAAAATGACCATAACAACAATTATCTTATTTAAAACATGTTTGTCAAACACCCATGTTGAGGAGAAAATAATGTACTCCAACTTTGCCCAATGTAAGGATCTCACTGTTGCACATATATCTTCCACTAATTCCAAAAGCTTACAATAATTATTCCATTATTGTGCCCATGTGATTACTTAACTTAAACAATGAATAATAATAGATAAGAAAAACCAATTATAAGCACACTCTACAACAGACAAATAGATAAGTGAATGCATACATTTAAAAATTTTAAGTTGTGAAAAATTTATAAGCTAATGCCATACTATACCATTACTGTCCTTTTTTCTTTTATAACAGGTAGTCACTACTTGTAAGGAGTCATTTCCACATATTAAAATAACCAAAAATCTTTAGTCAATAATGACTATTGCAAGTGAACATGTAGCTGTCACCCATATTCGACTTTTTTGTTTAATGTCACCTATAAAAGAGATTTAAGTGAATTACTTCCTAATATAATAACAGACTGAGCTTTGGACTTCTCAAATTATGATAAAAACATATAAAAATTCTAAGGTGGTGGTGTTAATTTTCTAATACTAAACCACACCAAGGAATGATTGGTGAGGAAGGATGGCAGTCTTTATAATCAATGATTACATCTTTAGCCTCATTACAGTGGAGTAGGAACAGGGGGGTGCAGTTACACCACAAATATATTAATTTTAATGTGGGAGCAGTGCACCCATAATACAATGCAAACTCCCTGTTATAGTAAAGATTATTAATTATATTATATATATAATATAGGTACATTAAAAATTTTGCTCCCCCAAAGTAAATATTGGTTCCTACTCCACTGCATTAAATGTTAGCTTCACCTCTGATTAGTGATTATAAAAATCCAGTTTATAGTTAATAATGACGTGAATTTCTTATAGATTTTACATGTCTTGGGATGATTTTAACGGAACATGTTATTTTGTTGAAGGATCGGTACAGTACTCTGTCCAAAGGCGTGCCTAATCCTATATTATTAAACCGCTAATTAAGCTAATTAATCAAGGGTATACTGTAATCATAGTGATTGAAACCAACACAATTGTGCTCTGAAAAGTCCCTGTGTTCTTGCACGTATAGCACCCCTTTGTAACGAAAATAGTATAATACTATAATAATACATTATTATTGTATAATGTATACATTAACAATATTATTGTATAATGTATTATTATAGTATTATAGCATAATTATGTATTTAATACTATAGTGCTATATAGTATTTTAACATGCATTGTATACATTATAACTCTAATCCTTAAAAGCATGCATGTTAACATAAAACTCATACACTATAACGCTAAAATGTATACATTAAATGATATTACTTTTGTTACAAAAACGCCGTGCCCATATCCAGCGTGCCAGGCGGAGCCCTCATAATAACGTAGGAGTAGCAATTCGAACTGAAGAGAGGCGTGGTTGCAATATTTTGATGGTCGTCATGGCGGACATTTTGGAGCAGCCTGACTTCAGTTTGGACATCCAGGACAACGGTCGTTTGGCATATTGTCGTGTTACCACTCACTAAATCTTCCACGACCTTGTTAGAGCCATTGCGTGGCCATCTGAGAACATTACCTCCGTTTCAACCTCCGATCACAAACAAAACGATGGCGTCTTGTCGCTTCGAATCTTGACAGAGTTACCTTGTTGGTCTCGAGATGAAAAACACAATGAGCGAAGGGATTCTCAATGGCAGTAAAAGATTATTTGGACTTTTTGAGTTGCTCATTGTCTCGAGATGTTCATGATCTTACTAATGCTACAACTATATACAAAGATATACAGACTCGAATATCCAACCCCTTAATGACAACACAGGTAAGAAAATAGCTTAGAATTAGAGAATGTGTAGACAGTAATTACACTTAACTATACTAGTGGTACACTTATTTTCTACAAGCTAATTTTGTTATATTCCTTTTAACAACATGTATATTTTCCCTTGGGATGATTTACTGTATACACTTAAGAAAATTGTTTTTCTTTGGAGAGTGGACACTTAAAAACATCAAATTTTGACCTTTTTTATCATTCAATTAGTAATATAGTCTTGATGCGTTATGTTAAAATTATAATTTTGTTATTGCCTAGTACACTGTCAGGTGCCAACATGTATATAAATGTGTGTGACCACTCGGTTTGTTTTATTCTATTATTGTATGCAACAATGAAAACAATAAGTACAATTAATCTGCAAGGTTTAACATGAGGTAACTAATGAATATTGTAACACTAAATAGAGTGCCACAACAGTCAATGTGATTGATTTACACCCAAAGGTCTTGCTAACTTGTTTCTCTGCCAATAACATTATATTTTTAACATTTTTTAGTCTTCCCATAAATAGTGCTGTTTGTTTCCACTAGCTCTAGTCAGTGTGTTTTTAATGTGAAGTTAGTATCTTTTAAAGCAATTATAGGATGGTTATTTCCTGTTAGCTGTATCAAACTTGTAGGAAGAGTCGGTCAGTTATATTACGTACTTTATCTATACAATCTCAGTGTTTTAGTTCTAGTATTATATCAATATTATCCCTTAAATGATATTACTAATGTTGTTAGATGTCTTATCTTAATATGCTTTTAATGTAATATGTTTAATGTAATCCTCTATTATATGACTTCAAGACATACTTAATACTCCTAGTGTTGTTTTCCTAATTGATCTCAGAAGGGAGGATATTGTTCTTAAACAAGAAACAGATAAGGGAGGCTTACTGTAAAGATGATAATAATGTCAAAGTTTAACAACAACAGTAAATTTATTTCAGCTCTCACTTGATATCTTTTATGAGAGTAATTGATCCGTACTTCATTGTTTAAATAAACTCTAATCATTTAATTCTTCTGTTCTTGTATCAACTAAATGTACTAGTCTTAACAAGTACCTTCTTAATACACGAAACATCTATCATATACTATAATTATGGGATGCAGTAACATGAAATGATCTTATTTTATAGATGTTTTGTTTATGGTGAAGTTGAGAATTATCTGATGAACTAAAAGGCCGAGAACACTTTGTCATGATGAATTACTCTTCAGATAATGTCGTCTCCTGTAGTGCTGATAAACTACTAAATGTTCTTACTCATTGCATTGGCAGTCGTACACAGTAACCTGAAGATAATGCTAATTAATAGTCAAAGTTTAAAGAAGACTGGATCATTGTCTAAAAGCTATGATGGTGGAAGCTTAACTGATGACCAAGTCAGTAAGAGAAAACAATAACAACTAACAATAACACAGATATATTTATACAAGTATTTGAATGTTTGATATACAACTATCTTTGTAGTACAAGATAAGATATATAGATATATCGTGATTTATCATCATTAGAATCAAAACACATGTACTAGATTAATGTACAATTAAAAGTATATCTACATGTACATTTGTCAGACCACAAGGTGAAAGCAATAACAAAAACCAATTTCTTTGGAAAGTACACATTTACATCTCTGTATAATGTTATCATTATTCATGTATAGTATATTTAAATGGTTTATAAGAAGTAAGTTGAAAATATACAAACTATACTGTATATTGAGACTATCCCTTTTACTATAATGCCGTCAATTCGCTAATCTTGTGTCTTCTCTGTATCTCTCATTCTATTAGGAAGTTTGTACAGTATTACATTATGTTATCCATACATACATTCTTGCTTACACACTAGTGTAATAGATGTACCCACCTAATATTATAGTATTGACTGCAATATAGTAGATGATTTACAAAACACAAGTTGAGTTTATGTAGTGCTGATATCTCCTTCCTTTATTTGTAATCTGTTAGTCAGATATCCTATGTTATCACTCAGTGACCTTTTTGTGTACCTGTATCTAATGTATAATGCTTGTCTTATGTACATGTGTTGCTAAGAGCAATAATTATTGTGATATATTGACATACAAGTCATCAAATTTATGACTCTAATTTAAAACTTCAAAACAATTCTACATGTACATCCATATAAGTATATTGTATTTTATACACCATATATACACATTTACTGGTATGTACATGTACTAGATAGATGAACTAAGAAATCATGCTATATACTGATTACAGATAACACTACTCTACTGTGTATATAATGTTACCCCAAGAATGGTATGTACTAACCAGCAGTTTATATAACTAGTTAAATATGTTGATGGTACATTCTAACATCATCAACACTGTAAAAAATAATAGTAAAATTGTACCTAATTTTTTACTAGTAAATTTCACATTGTTGAAAGATTCAGACATTATCTACAATATATTAATTGGGATGAACCTGAGCTCATAAATAAGTTGATGCTTAAAATGTGTATTGTATCAAGTTGTATGTCATTCCTATATTCTATTTAAGCGTAAAGTAATAAATTTGCGGCTTCTTGCTAGCAGGAAGTTATACACTGAATGGTAAACATGTGACTACCGCTATAGGTTCTTAGCTTGCAAAAAGCCTCATTTGATCAGTACAAGTAGTATGATTGATCAACCAGAAACTGTGTTGTAATTGTTGCATTCCTTATCTTAATCAGTAGCAATCATTAGTTGAGAATCATCTACTATATATTAGCTAATGTATGTAAAATAAGATGAATTCAATATGGATCAGCCTGTACTAGAATTTCTACTATTTTGAGTCCGCTTTTTAGTTACAAGATTTATTATATCTCCATTGGATTTATCAACCTTTAGACTTTCTTTTAGCCTGAATTGCTGTAATACTATAACAGTTGTAAACTCTCTAATGTAAACTAATTCCATTCATATCACACATTAGCATGTATGTATTCTGACCTTACAATATTATACAGCTAGGTAATGGTGGCCACCTCACAATGTAATGTATTTTTCCTAGTTTATATAGTAAATATTTTGTAACAGTATTACTCATATTTATTCCTTTAGCTAATATATTTTGTCTAGTATTACTCACTAACTGCATAGTACATTATCTCGCTTCATCTATCAACTAATTAGTGGGACCAACTACCTAGTAATGTATATATAGTTACATAGAGGATATAAGAAGTTATACACATATATTCAATACAGAGAATATGACAAGTTCAAACAGATAAGAATTAGGGAAATCCCTCCTTCCTCCCTTTTAGGGAGTTCACAAATTTTTGTAGTCTTGTTATAACATTATTAATTATTATGACTTGTTTCTTTCTTTCTTTTAGACATAACGTGCTCACTCATTAAAGGCTCAAGCTGATACTTACCTACTATTGGGACAATATGGTGTTGCTATGAAGTTGTATAGTAATGCTTATCAATTATTACGACATCTGAAAGTGAGTGTTATATTAGATTAGATATGACTAAGAGACCACCTGTTAGTTATTGTTACCATTTAAGTATCATATTGAAAGTATTAAATGTGTTGATACTTGAGATTTTTATTATTGCATAGTATAATAACATTTATAAGGGTCAATTAATACAGCTGTGGACCCGTGATTTAAGTAGATTATTACACTCATTAGTTTGTTGTATCAACAATTATTACACATTATTACACACATATACTCTCTCTCTCTCTCTCTCTTCTCTCTCTCTCTCTCTCTCTCTCTCTCTCTCTCATCTCTCTCTCTCTCTCTTCTCTCTCTCTCTCCACCCCTCCTCTCTCTCTCTCTCTCTCTCTCACCCTCTCTCTCTCTCTCTCTCTCTCTCTCTCTTTCATCTCTCTCTCTCTCTCTCTCTTTCTCTCTCTCTTCTCTACTCTCTCTCTCTCTCTTTCTCTCTCTCTCTCTCATCATATCTCTGGATGGGTGCAGCTCTGGAAGGACTAATTAGTGCTCAACTTTTACAAGCTAACAATATGATTGTGTTCTCCTCTTAGTGTTGCACTTGATGATCATAATACACCACATCCAGTCAGGATGGCCTACAAGATAAATCTTTTCTTGTTGAAAATTCTACTGACTTATTGACCAAACAAAAGCTTATTTTCAACAAATAGTAATAGTCTATTGTCAGGAGCTGATGAAAGAGGTAGGAAGCCATATACATGTACAGGCCAATGTATGCTATACTGTAGATGAACTAGTAGTTTGCCACAAGATAGAAATCTAGGATTTTACCTTATTCCAAATCCAGACATTGTACTTATTATGATTCATTCCTTGATACTATATACCTATATTTACCTATATGTTTATGGAGAGGTTATCTTCTTATATAGAAGATGTGATAATTATTAGTCAGAAACTCACAAAAGAGAGGAGACAGTTTCCAAAGGGCATATTTATTATTTTATAATAAAGAATGATGTCTTCTCTTAAGAACAATTAACAATTAAAGTCATTGTTTCATATTCATTTTAAATATGCAATAAATCATTTAGACATTGTAATAATGTCTTGTTTATTATTATTAGATGGTTCTTTTAGCACAGTAGATGGAGGAAGTACAACGGAGATAGCATGTGTCATTCACTGATGGATTGTCTATTAAAGGAGAAGATAAAATTGATAAAGATTTTCAATTAGCTTTAAATAACTATAATAGAGTAAGTAAATAATATGGAATTAAAAAACATACAGTAAGGACAGTCAAGTTAATATCAGTCTCCTGTTCAATATAAGAAACAAATTATAACATTAATTAGAAGTCTATCTGATAAGAATCATGTTTGTATGCGCCTCTAGGGTACATAGGATAGCTACTGTTTGCAAGTCTAAGCTAGTCTGAACATCAGTATCTGCCACATAAGATAGCTACCGTTTGTAAGTCTAAGCTAGTGGAGACATCAGTATCTGCCACATAAGATAGCTACGTTTGTAAGCTCTAAGCTAGTGGACATCTGTAATTGTCATAAAAAGAGTTGTAAGAGCTACAATTTATATCAACAAAGTCTCATTTTTGAGCTTTGAATTAACAGTCTACGATTATCCAGCAAAAATGAAACCATAGTAATGTGTTTTGCTAGTTATTAATAGTCACCATTCTCTACTATACTATAATATGATGTCATATTTTATTGTGTTAGGCTGATAGTATGGGAGAAAACCATTTAGCCCTGAACTCTATATCAAGTATGACTGCCTGATCTTGTTTCAGCAGAAGAAAACAGTAAGATCACATACAGGTACATGTATAATGTTATCACCTTGTTAATTTTGATATAATTGTTTAAATATATAGATATTAAATCGTTTTTTTTAAAATGTTTGTGGTATATCATGTAAGCCAACTCTACGTTTACATGTTAGCACC
>NW_024536284.1:0-9122 GCF_016097555.1 Gigantopelta aegis | reverse complement strand
CTTCCTCTCCTTTCTTCTCTTCCCTTCTCTCTTCTCTTCTCTCTCCTCTCCTTCTCCTCTCTCCTCTTTCTTTTTACGTGAAAAATATCTTAGTCCATGTATTTTTAAAGCGGTCTGGTCCAATTTCAAAGTAAAGCCTTACAAAACGAGCGCACGCACACGCACACACCACACACACACACACACACACACACACACACACACACACACACACATAATAAAATAAAAAAGTATGCCTATATTTTTTATTTAAAACGGTTTAAAAGAAATAATTGGCCTACAACTTTGTTAAAGGAAATTATTTCTTTAAACAATTTAAATAACCCATATCCACATCACACTTGTCTAACTGGTTCATTTGTAAGGCTTTTCATCAAAAATAAATTTAAGCAAGTATCTTATTAGAAAAACTTTACAAAGACTTTAAAAATATTAATTTTATCAAGTCCTTTTTCGTGCCGTGCCGAGGGGGTGGGGGGGTGGGGTGGCTTGGCGTGGGGGTGGGTGGGTGGGTGGGGGGGTGTGTGTGTGTGGGGGGGGGGGGGGGTTGTTTTTGGGGGGGTGGCTGGCCGGCTGCCCGCTGGCGCACCGTTCGCACTCGTTTTCGTGGCTCTTCTACAACTGGGGAACGCGAGAACGGTTCACGCCGTCCCGGCAAGTTACGACAGGGACGCAGCAAGCAGCGACGGACGCGCACACCGAGACAGCGTGCCTGCCAAATTTCGGGCGCCACCTCGCTCGTTCGTCGGCGGCACACCCAAAACCGGTCGAAATGACGACCTTGAATCGAGGGTCTGGCAAGGTCGGTTACTACTGCCATACTATGTGGAGCGAGCTAGTCGGTCGAAGCTCGGACGGTCCGTGGGACCCACGCCGTGTGTTCGGGCGTGCACGTCCGCTCGCTCCCTCCCTTCCCCCCCAATTGGCAACCGCGCCAGCACTGCAGCCGTGGGGCCTGGGCGGGTTGTCGGGTCGTGAACACGCGGCCCGGCACCGTTCCCGGTACCCCTGCCCGACCGCTGGACATCCAGGTAACTTCTTCTCCTCGATCGGTTCGAGAAGGCACTGTCGGCCCCGTGTACCGCCCGCAAAATCGCAACTTGCACGGTCTTGTCACCGGGTCGCACCCCGATTCTTAGGGGACCGCGACCAGCGAACGAACGACGGCGTGCTACCGGGACCTCCCCGGTTGTCGCACGGAAGAACCGCTGGGCGGGGTGGCGGGCGGGCGGGCGGGGAGGACCGCCCTCGCCCCGCCACCGCACGGCCCCCGCGGTGCCCGATCGTCTCTCGTCGAAACGCAAAACCTTTTAGCGCCACCAGGCGCGTCGACGTGCCCCTGCCCACACGAATCGGGTGGGCACCGCGCCACTGGTAAAAAGGGGAAGACAACAAGGGTCCCCACCCCCACCCCCACCCTGAACCTGGTTTCAGGCGGCGGGGGTGGTGGGTGGGGACCTGGGATCGCTTCATGCAGGGTGGGCGGGATGGTACATTGCCGCTGCCCCGCGCGTCGCCGTCCCGACCGTTGTCTCGCTCCGCCGCTCCGCCGCGAGTGATTAAAAACGAGCTATCTGGTGATCCTTCCAGTAGTCATATGCTTGTCTCAAAGATAAGCCATGCATGTCTAAGTACAAACTTCCACATAGTGAAACTGCGAATGGCTCATTAGATCAGTTATGGTTCATTAGATCGTACAATCCTTACTTGGATAACTGTGGCAATTCTAGAGCTAATACATGCAACCAAGTCCGACCCTCGCGGGAAGAGCGCTTTTATTAGTTCAAGACCAACCGGGTCCGCCGCAAGGCGCCCGTCCAACTGGTGACTGGATAATTCGTGCGGATCGCACGGCCATCGAGCCGGCGACGTATCTTTCAAGGTCTGCCCTATCAACTTTCGTAGGTAGTCGACATGACCACCTAGGTTTTCACGGGTAGCGGGGGATCGTGGGTTCGATTCCGGAGAGGGAGCATGAGAAACGGCTTACCACACCAAGGAAGGCGCAGGCACGCAATTACCCCTCTGGCAGGGGAGGTAGTGACGAAAAAAATAACAAATAAGGGACTCTTTCGAGGGCCCCGTAATTGGAATGAGTACACTTAAATCCTTTAAGAGGGCCAGGAGGGCAAGGTTGGTGCCGCAGCCGCGGAATTCCAGCCCCAATAGCGTTATTAAAGTTGTTGCAGTTAAAAAAGCCGGTTGGATCCGAGCAAGGCGTGCGGCCATTCGCGGTGGCTCACTGACGTTGCCTGGCCACCCGGGGTCATCCCTTGGTGCTTTGCTGAGTGTCCGGGGGCCCGGAAACGTTACTTTGAAAAAATTGGTGTTCAAAGCAGGTCGTTGCCTGCATAATGTGCAGGAAAATGGAATAGGGCCCGGGGTTCTATTTTGTTGGTTTTGGAATGCGAGGGGAATGATAAAAGGAAAACAAGCCGGGGGCATCGTATTACGGGTTAGGGTGAAATTCTTGGATGCCGTTTAAGACGATACAGCGAAAGCATTTGTCTGGATGTTTTCATTGTCAAGAACGAAAGTCAAGGTTCGAAGCCGATCGATACCGTCGAGTTTGACCAAAAACGATGCACCAGCGACCGCCGGCGTTGCTTTCAATGACCCGACCGGGCAGCTTCGGGAAACCAAAGTCTTGGGGTTGGGGAAAGTATGGTTGACAAAGCTGGAAACTTAAAGGAATTGAACGGAAGGGCACCCACCAGGAGTGAGCCTGGCGGCTCTTAATTTGACTCAACACGGGAATAACTCACACGGTCCGGGACACCGTAAGATGACAGATTGATTAGCTCTTTCTTGAGGCGGTGGGTGGTGGTGCGATTGGCCGTTCGTAGTTGGGGACGATTTGGTCTGGTTAATTCCGCTAACGAAACGAGACTTAGCCTATATTAAATAGTTCGACGCATCCACGAAACAAACAGTCGGCGCAATTCTTAGAGGGGAGACAAGTGGTATAAGCCACACAGAGGATTGAGCTAATAACAGGGTCTGTGATGCCCATAGATGTCCGGGGCCAGCACGCGCCGTACACCTGGGGAAAGGACATCAAGCGTGGGACACGCCCATGCCTTCGCGAGAGGAGTGGGAAACCCGTTGCCATCTACTGTGATGGGGGGACTGGGGGCTTGTAAATGTTCCCCAGTGAACGAGGGATGATTCCCAGTAAGCGCGAGTCATAAGCTCGCGTTGATTTACTCCCTGACCGCGTTGTACACACAGCCCGCGCTAATACGATTGACGGTTAGTGAGATCTCGATTGGTCCCTACGAGGCAGGCAACTGCCCCCGGCGAGGCCGGTAGAAGGATGATAAAGCATTGTGAATCCGCTTAGGGAAATGTAAAAAGTCGTAACAAGGGTTCCGTAGGTGAACTCGTGAAGGATCATACCCCGATTGATAGCCGGTGAAAACAACACAAACGAGGAAAGAAAAAAAAAAAGTCACCACAAAGCAATCCGGATCCGACCGACGACCGACCAGGGGGGTGGGGTGGGGGCCCCGAGAGTACGATGGGCGCGGTGGACGGCCCATCTCGGTTCTGCCCCCGATTCGGTCCCGCATTCGTTTTCACCGGCGGGGTACCTGGATCGAGGCGGCCGTCGCAGGGCCTGGGGGGGAAGCTTGTTGTCCACTAGCCGTACGGTCTAACGATTCTACCGGCCACGAACCTCACGCAGGGCGGTGGTGGGGGGGGCTTGTGGCAGGGGAACGCCGCCCCCCCCCGCCCCCACCCCGCCCCACGCACCGCACCCCACCCCCCCAACCGCCAAAAACAGAAAAGAAATAAGTAGAAGAAAAGAGCAACGATCGAACCAAAAATCAAAGTTACAAACAAAAAACAAACAAACCATTGGATGATGACAACTCTGGGGGTGGATCACTCGGCTCGTGCGTCGATGAAGAGCGCAGCCAGCTGCGTGAATTAATGTGAATGCAGGACACATTGAGCACGATACCGTGAACGCACATGCGGCATCGGGTCAGTCCCGGGGGCCACGCTGATGAGGTCGGCTGCTGCTTGAACAGCAATCGCGGTTCGGATCGGAGAGATCGGTCGCCGGCGCACTGGGCTCGTTCCACCAAGGCAAGTCTCGGTCGCAGCAAGTGCAGACAGCGTGCACTCCGACGCTGCCGCGCGGCTCCGCGCGCGCTCTCTCGTGCCCGTGGGGACAAGGAAACGGAAGGGAAAAAGCAAAAAAAAAAAAAGACGGAGCGAGGGAGTCGGCACGTCCGCAGGCCCCACCAACAACGAACGCAAATTCGACCCATCCTTTTTTTTAAAATCCGAGCTCAGTTCAGACGAGTGAGTTACCCGCTGAAGTTAAGCAATCACTAAGCGGAGGAAAAAAGAAAACTAACAAGGATTCCCTCAGTAACGGCGAGTGAAGGCGGGATAGAGCCCAGCACCGAATCCGCCAGCCTTGCGCTGCCGGGAACTGTGGTGTTGGGGGACGCCAACCTCGACGGGTCCCTAACTTGCGCCCAAAGTCCTCCGGATCGGGGCATCTCCCACGGTGGGGTCAGGCCTTTAACCGGCGCGGGGACTCGTCGGCTCGACGTTCCAAGAGTCGGGTTGTTGGAGAATGCAGCCCAAAGTGGGGTGGGTAAACTCCATATAAGGCTCTAAAATACGTCACGAGGCCGATAGCGGACACAAGTACCGGAGGGAAAGGTGAAAAGACTTTTGAAGAGAGGAGGTTCAAGAGTACGTGAAACCGCAGAGGTAAACGGGGTGGGCCCGCCATAGTCGGCCCGCGGAATCAACTCGTACACGTCCGCAGGCACCCGGGGTCCGTCCCGCGGATGCTCGACACGCCAACTCGACCCGGGGCCGTTCGTCGACGGCGGCGCGCGGACGCGTGCACTTTCCGCGGGCAGGCGCCACGATCGGTTCTCCGGCAGCCAGAAGGCGCGTCTGGAAGGTGGCCCACGGGCGGGTCTCCGCCTTCGCGGGCGGATGTCACCTCGTCTCGGGGGCTCTTACAGCCGGCGCGTCGCTTACCGGACTGCCGCGGGGGACGAGGAAACGGCCGTCCCCCTCTGAACACTGGCGTCTCCGGCTCTCCACGCACGTTCTCATTTCCGACCAGGTGGGGGACTGGGGCAACCGTGCCACCTGACCGCGTGCGGCCGGAGGCGATCTCACCGGAGAGTGTGCCACCGTCGGGGGCTCGGGATCGGTGGCGAATCGTCGGCAAACCCACCCGGCCCGTCTTGAAACACGGACCAAGGAGTCTAACATGTGCGCGAGTCAAGGGGCTCGTCGAAACCCAGGGGCGCAATGAAAGTGAAGGCCGGCCCTCGTCGGGTCGGCCACTCGGTGGGATCCCCCGTCCCTCGTTCGGCGCGGGGGCGCACCACGGCCCGTCTCGTCCGCACGCGTCGGTGAGGCGGAGCAAGAGCGCACACGTTGGGACCCGAAAGATGGTGAACTATGCCTGAGCAGGACGAAGCCAGAGGGAAACTTGGTGGAAGTCCGCAGCGATTCTGACGTGCAAATCGATCGTCAGATTGGGTATAGGGCGCGAAAGACTAATCGAACCATATAGTAGCTGGTTCCTCCGAAGTTTCCTCAGGATAGCTGGCACTCGCCGAGACGAAGTTTTTTCCGGTAAAGCGAATGACTAGAGGCCTTGGGGACGAAACGTCCTCAACCTATTCTCAAACTTTAAATGGGTTAGAAGCCCGGCTCGCTCAACGAAACACGGTGGAGCGGGCATTGAATTCGAGTGCCAAGTGGGCCACTTTGGTAAGCAGAACTGGCGCGTGGGATGAACCAAACGTCCGGTTAAGGCGCCAAACGCTGGACGCTCATCAGACACCATAAAAGGTGTTGGTGATATAGACAGCAGGACGGTGGCCATGGAAGTCGGAATCCGCTAAGGAGTGTGTAACAACTCACTGCCGAATCACCAGCCTGAAAATGGATGGCGCTAGAGCGTCGGGCCTATACCGGACCGTCCGGGCAATACGAGCACCCACGGTACCATGCCCGGACGAGTAGGAGGGTCGCGTGGTGAGCACTGAAGCTTCGGGCGCGAGCCGGGTGGAGCCGCCACGGGTGCAGATCTTGGTGGTAGTAGCAAATATTCAAACGAGAACTTTGAAGACTGAAGTGGAGAAGGGTTCATGTGAACAGCAGTTGAACATGGGTCAGTCGGCCCTAAGAGATAGGAGAGCTCCGTTATGAAACGGGGCAATGCCTTGCTCGAAAAAAAAAAATGTTTTGCCAGTATTCCATCGAAGGGGTCGGCGTCAATAATTCCCGAACAGGCACGGAGATTGGCCCGCAAGGGTATCGCGTGCCGTAACGCAAAACGAAGTCGGAGACGTCGCGATGGCCCCGGGAAGAGTTCTCTTTCTTGTAAAGGGACCAAATCCCTGGAATCGGCTTGCCCGGAGATAGGGAAAATGGGTTCCCGGAAAGAAACCGCGGCTCTTGCGGGTACGTACCGTGCGCTTCGCCGGCCCTGAAAATCCGACGGAGACTCTGATTCCGTGCCAGGGCGTACCCATATCCGCAGCAGGTCTCCAAGGTTAACAGCCTTAGTCGATGCAACATATGTAGGTAAAGGGAAGAGCGGCAAATTGGACAGTAATCGGTGACAGATTGGCTAGAGGGCTGGGCCCAGCGGGCTGGAGTACGAAGAGGTGATGGGAAAGGGAAAGGGCTGGGGAGGCATGGCCGCTCTCCCGGGTTCGCGTCGGTCCCCCCGCTCGTGGTTATTCTATCGCCCGGTTGTCCTGGCGTGTCGGGCTTCGGCGGGTTAGAGCTAGGCGGGTGCCTCTCGTCGGGTTCGGCCGGGGCCGGGGGCGTTCCGTCGGGGCGGCGGGGGTGCGCGCGGCCACTCAGGGGGTGGCGTGAGTGGTCGGGATCGAGATCGGACGTTGCGTCCACTTCCCGTGGACTTGCCTCAGCCTATGCGGCGGCGCCTCGTGCGTCGTCAGTGCGGATGGCAATTCAACAGCCAAGCTAAGAAATGGTACGGCCAGGGGGAATACGAATGTCTAATTAACAACAAAGGCATGGCGATGGCAGTCACCCGGTGTTGGACGAAATGGGATTTGCCCAGTGCTCGGAATGGTCAAAGGAAAGAAATTCAAAAAAAAGCGAGCCGGGGTTTGTAAACACGGAGGGGAGTAACTATGACGCTCTCTATAAAGGTAGTCCAAATCGGCCTCGTCATCTACATTAGTGACCGGCGCTGATGACTGATTAAAGAGATGTACCACTGTTCCCTATCTAGGCAGCATGCAGCGGAAACAACCACGGAGCCAGACGGGACGGGCTTGGCAGAGAATCTGGCGGGGGGGAGCAAAGAAGACCCTGTGTGAGGCTTGACACTTTAGTTATGAATCTGTGAATGGGAGACATGAGGAGGTGTAGCCATACGGGTGGGAGCCTTCGGGGCTCGGCGAATTGGGGAAAATACCACTACTTTATCGTTTTTTTTTCTTTATCTGTAGTTCGGGGTCAGAGCGGAGGTATCGGGGCGCAAGCCCATTTGCTTTGCTGGGAGGGCTTAACAGCACCCCGGAGCCGTCGTAGCCGGGGCGGGCGCATACCGTGGCAAGCCGAACGACGGTCTTGTCCAGGCGGGGAGCTGGTTTGGACGATGGGGCTGTGGTACATCTGAGTTCAACAACGGTCTTGTTACACGCAGGTGTCTAAGATGTGAGCCTCAGCGAAGGAAGGAACACAACATCGAGTAGAGCAAGAAGGGGCCAAAAGCCGTCACTAGATATTGTTGGATTTTCAAGGTACGAATACAGAGTTGGAACGCGTGGACGCTTAGCGATCCCTTTTGGACACGTTACAGAGTTTTTAAGCAGAGAGGGTGTCAGAGAAGTTTTTACCACCAGGGAATAGAATAACCTGGCTCCATTGTGGCAGCCAAGCGTTCATAGCGCAATACGTTGCCTTTTTGATTGCCTTCGATGTTCGCTCTGTTTTTTCCCCTTATCATTGTTGAAGCAGAATTCACCAAGCGTTGGATTGTTCACCCACTAATAGGGAACGTGAGCTGGGTTTAGACCATCGTGGTAGACAGGTTAGTTTTACCCTAACCGATGACAAGTCGTTTGCAACGGTAATCCTGCTCAGTACGAGAGGAACCGCAGGTTTCAGACATTTGGTTTAGTGCTTGGCTGATAAGCCAATGGTGCGAGGCTTACCATCTGGGGGATTATGACTGAACACCTCTAAGTCCGAATCCCGCCCGAAAATGTAACGATACTCTTTGCGCCCCGTGCCTCGGGAGGCAACGATATGCGTGCGCCTTCGCCGTCCCGTCGCCCTCGGGCTGGCGGGCGGCCGGCCACGGTGGTCCGAGCCACAGCAAGGGACCGTTTCACGCCGCTCGCCGAGCAGTGCCGGCGTGGGGTCCGTCCGATATCCATCCCATGCGAAGTGGAGGCGTTAAATCATTCGCAGACGACTTAGTTCTCGGTCGGGGTGTCGTACTTAGTAGAGCAGCCACCTCACTGCGATCTATTGAGAACTTAGCCTTTGACCAGGAGATTAAATTTTGTCCGCTACAGACGGGCACATCCCCACGTGTCGGCCGGGCCGGTCTTCGCTTCGCAGGCGGTCGTGCTCTTCGGGTGGTTTTTTTTCGTTTTGGGTTTTTTGGCAGCGACGAGCCGGGATGGGACACACCGATAGTATAAGATCATAAGAGCATAAAGAGTACACTAAGAGATACAGTATCATAAGAGTTGGTTACCAGTATAATAAGAGTTGTAAGAGTTGTAACAGTGGAGTAAAGTGTAAAAGCAAGAGTGAAAAACACAGAAAGAAACACATTTTCAGGTAGCCCGAGGACGTGTACGTATGTCAAATCATTGGCAGACGACCGAGTTCTCGATCGGGGTGTCGTCCTCACTGCGATCTCCCTGACCACTTAGCCTTTGACAAGGAGATGTGTCCGCTACAGATGGGCACATCCCCACATTCTCAGGGTTTTCGTTCGTTCGCAGGAAGGTCGTGCTCTTCGGTGGGGTGTTTTTTTTTTGGCAGCGACGAGCCGGGATGGGACACACCGATAGTATAAGATCATAAGAGCATAATAATAAGAGTATACTAAGAGTTGTACAAGTATTTATAGAAGA
>NW_024536283.1:0-7083 GCF_016097555.1 Gigantopelta aegis | reverse complement strand
AAAATTAAAAAAATTGAAGAAAAACTTTACCAAAACATAATTAAATTTGTTGTCACTATTGTGCCTTCTGTTCTTATTTGTACATAACAATAAGGTTGGTTTAACATATCTTAGATCTCCAATAATTTTTTTTCTCTTAATAATCACTTAGTTAGCTCTCATGAAAAGCATTTTGAGTTTATACTAGATTATTCAGAACCATTTTTTCAGATTTGATTATCTGCCTTGGATTAAGTTTGATAAATTTATTTTATTGTTAAAGCTGTATTACCTAATGTTACTAGCTAAAATAAAATGCTGGATTACAGATTGTAGGAATACATCTAATGTACATATTGTATTCATCCGGATTAGAAAATAATGCAAGAAAATAGATGTTCGGGTAATTTTGTCATTTAAAAATAGTTTTTTTCAGTAATTAATCAAAAATAAATGTGTTAAAGCTGCATGATAATTCCAGATATCACAACTATTAAAACCTCCAACTACAGTAGGCTATAAATAAAATATAGTCAGGAATATGGTGGCTGCCAATGGTTTTGATGGTTCATTGATGAAATCAGCATGGCCGATGGATTTGTAAAATTCCCACACCTGGTAACTTGAAGACACCCCCACACCACAGCATACAGGATTTCCTCCCAACACTAATGTTCAGGACATTAAGTCATTACTTCATACAGGTACAGTCATGTTTGTGTTTCCTTCCTCAGACAGTGTATTTTTTTAATACTGATATTTCTTCGTGATGTGCCTGTTAAGGTCTTCATAATCTAGGGGTCAATCAAGTGCATGTGTTTTAAATGGAATTCTTTAAAGGGGTAGAGGTACTCTGACTATCTTTGTTGTCTCTACATATATACCTGAGTACACACACCCAACTGAAAGTAAATATCTTCAGGAGTTTTATTTTAAAACATTTTGTTGTTTAATATGACATATTGCATTTTGTACAAAACTATATGCAATATATATGCTTTTTGAGGTGTACATTATATTAGGTTGCACTGTAGAAACACAGTTTCAGTGAGGTTGTCAGTTTATGTCAGAATACACCAGATCCTGGTTGTCATAAAGACACATAGCTGGACACTTTTTGAAAAATGTATGTTATCAGTATAGGTAGTACTAAACCAAATAACTTCCGGCTGGGTCAAAGTTTCGAGGTGCACCGAACTTTTGATAGAGAAGTGAACACCACAAGTCCTGTGATTGGTTATAAATGTGAGTGTGTTGGTTGTAAAAAATAATAGTTTCATCTGGGTAAAAAAAATGTGCAATTTTATTTCATCTAGTACCAATGTGTCAAGTAGCCTTGTGCTTGAAACATGTATGGGGTACCTGTAAAAAAAAGTACTCGAATTTTGTGCGAAACTAGGGTAGTCATAGACGCTACCCGTTATCTCAGAAACGAGCAGCTTGACCCCCATTTTTTTCTGATTCACTTTAAGTGTAAGGGGTGGTAGTATTTATATCCGTGGCGTTTATGTCGGTTGATACGTTTGCAGGTAGGAGTTTTTAGCCACATATGTTACTATTGTCGTCTATGGGATTTGATTTGGTAGTATACACCCTATAGCACATATTCAGTGCATAATAAAAATATTATGATTTTGTCATTTTATTTAATTAAACTATACTGGTTGATTAATTAGCCATCACTCGATCATGCAAGTTCACAATGACCTTGACCTTGACAATAATCTCTGTACATGGCTCTGAATGGAGTTTGAATCAAAGTTAGCACTGAAGAAAAGTTGGTTTTGGCCTATAATTCATACTGTAAAGATTTCAATAATTTCTTTTTACATGGTATTTGACTTGCCATATACAACTGCTCTTAAATATGGTATTATATATAGGCAACCTGAACTAAGATTTTAATAGCAATTTATTTTTATATTAAAAAATAGCATGTGCCAATAGTGGGTTAATGTCTTTAGTTTCCATTAACATTGTTATTTTTTTATGTATGAAATTCTGAAAACTCAAATTTGTAAAGAGTTGATTTTTATTGTCATTTTGACATATTTATAGGGTGCTAAGTTATATTTTAGACAAATTTGTAGTTTTATGCAAAATTTAAAGTAAATTTGAAGAAAAACTTTACCAAAAAACATAATTAAATTTGTTGTCACTATTGTGCCTTCTGTTCTTATTTGTACATAACAATAAGGTTGTTAAAACATATACTTAGATCTCCAGATCATTTTTTTTTCTTAATAATCACTTAGTTAGCTCTCATGAAAAGCATTTTGAGTTTATACTAGATTCAGAACCCAATTTTTTCAGATTTGATTATCTGCCTTGGATTAAGTTGATAATTTATTTTATTGTTAAAGCTGTATTACCTAATGTTACTAGCTAAATAAAATGCTGGATTACAGATTGTAGGAATACATCTAATGTACATATTGTATTCATCCGGATTAGAAAATAATGCAAGAAAATAGATGTTCGGGTAATTTTGTCATTTAAAATAGTTTTTTTTCAGTAATTAATCAAAAAATAAATGTGTTAAAGCTGCATGATTATTCCAGATATCACAACTATTAAAACCTCCAACTACAGTAGGCTATAAATAAAATATAGTCAGGAATATTGGTGGCTGCCAATGGTTTTGATGGTTCATTATGAAAATCAGCATGGCCGATGGATTTGAAATTCCCACACCTGGTAACTTGAAGACACCCACACCCAGCATACAGGATTTCCTTCCAACACTAATGTTCAGGACATTAAGTCATTACTTCATACAGGTACAGTCATGTTTGTGTTTCCTTCCTCAGACAGTGTATTTTTTTTTAATACTGATATTTCTTTGATGTGCCTGTTAAGGTCTTCATAATCTAGGGGTCAATCAAGTGCATGTGTTTTAATGGAATTCTTTAAAGGGGTAGAGGTACTCTGACTATCTTTGTTGTCTCTACATATATACCTGAGTACACACACCCAACTGAAAGTAAATATCTTCAGGAGTTTTATTTTAAAACATTTTGTTGTTTAATATGACATATTGCATTTGTACAAAACTATATGCAATATATATGCTTTTTGAGGTGTACATTATATTAGGTTGCACTGTAGAAACAACAGTTTCAGTGAGGTTGTCAGTTTATGTCAGAATACACCAGATCCTGGTTGTCATAAAGACACATAGCTGGACACTTTTTGAAAAATGTATGTTATCAGTATAGGTAGTACTAAACCCAAATAACTTCCGGCTGGGTCAAAGTTCGAGGTGCACCGAACTTTTGATAGAGAAGTGAACACCACAAGTCCTGTGATTGGTTATAAATGTGAGTGTGTTGGTTGTAAAAAATAATAGTTTCATCTGGGTAAAATAAATGTGCAATTTTATTTCATCTAGTACCAATGTGTCAAGTAGCCTTGTGCTTGAAACATGTATGGGGTACCTGTAAAAAAAAGTACTCAAATTTTTGTGCGAAACTAGGGTAGTCATAGACGCTACCCGTTATCTCAGAAACGAGCAGCTTGACCCCCATTTTTTTTCTGATTCACTTTAAGTGTAAGGGGTGGTAGTATTTATATCCGTGGCGTTTATGTCGGTTGATACGTTGCAGGTAGGAGTTTTAGCCGTTATATGTTACTATTGTCGTCTATGGGATTTGATTTGGTAGTATACACCCTATAGCACATATTCAGTGCATAATAAAAAATATTATGATTTTGTCATTTTATTTAATTAAACTATACTGGTTGATTAATTAGCCATCACTCGATCATGCAAGTTCACAATGACCTTGACCTTGACAATAATCTCTGTACATGGCTCTGAATGGAGTTTGAATCAAAGTTAGCACTGAAGAAAAAGTGGTTTTTGGCCTATAATTCATACTGTAAAGATTTCAATAATTTCTTTTTACCATGGTATTTGACTTGCCATATACAACTGCTCTTAAATATGGTATTATATATAGGCAACCTGAACTAAGATTTTAATAGCAATTTATTTTTATATTAAAAATAGCATGTGCCAATAGTGGGTTAATGTCTTTAGTTTCCATTAACATTGTTAATTTTTTATGTATGAAATTCTGAAAACTCAAATTTGTAAAGAAGTTGATTTTTATTTGTCATTTTGACATATTTATAGGGTGCTAAGTTATATTTTAGACAAATTTGTAGTTTTATGCAAAATTTTAAAGTAAATTTGAAGAAAAACTTTACCAAAAACATAATTAAATTTGTTGTCACTATTGTGCCTTCTGTTCTTATTTGTACATAACAATAAGGTTGTTAAACATATACTTAGATCTCCAGATCATTTTTTTTTCTTAATAATCACTTAGTTAGCTCTCATGAAAAGCATTTTGAGTTTATACTAGATTCAGAACCAATTTTTTTCAGATTTGATTATCTGCCTTGGATTAAGTTGATAATTTATTTTATTGTTAAAGCTGTATTACCTAATGTTTACTAGCTAAATAAAATGCTGGATTACAGATTGTAGGAATACATCTAATGTACATATTGTATTCATCCGGATTAGAAAATAATGCAAGAAAATAGATGTTCGGGTAATTTTTGTCATTTAAAAATAGTTTTTTTTTCAGTAATTAATCAAAAATAAATGTGTTAAAGCTGCATGATTATTCCAGATATCACAACTATTAAAACCTCCAACTACAGTAGGCTATAAATAAAATATAGTCAGGAATATTGGTGGCTGCCAATGGTTTTTGATGGTTCATTATGAAAATCAGCATGGCCGATGGATTTGAAATTCCCACACCTGGTAACTTGAAGACACCCACACCCAGCATACAGGATTTCCTCCCAACACTAATGTTCAGGACATTAAGTCATTACTTCATACAGGTACAGTCATGTTTGTGTTTCCTTCCTCAGACAGTGTATTTTTTTAATACTGCATATTTCTTTGATGTGCCTGTTAAGGTCTTCATAATCTAGGGGTCAATCAAGTGCATGTGTTTTTAATGGAATTCTTTAAAGGGGTAGAGGTACTCTGACTATCTTTGTTGTCTCTACATATATACCTGATTAACACACACCCAACTGAAAGTAAATATCTTCAGGAGTTTTATTTTAAAAACATTTTGTTGTTTAATATGACATATTGCATTTGCATACAAAACTATATATCCACATATATATATGCTTTTTGAGAGGGTACATTATATTAGGTTGCACTGTAGAAACAACAGTTTTCAGTGAGGTTTGTGGCAGTTTATGTCAGAACTACACCAGATCCTGGTTGTCATAAAGACACAATAGCTGGACACTTTTTGAAACCCTATGTATGTTATCAGGTATAGGTAGTACTATACCAAATAACTTTCCGGCCCCCCTGGGGTCAAAGTTCGAGGGGCTGCACCCGAACTTTTTGATAGAGAAGTGAACACCACAAGTCCTGTGATTGGTTATAAATGTGAGTGTGTTTGGTTGTAAAAAATAGATAGTATTTCATCTGGGTAAAATAAATGTGCAATTTTATTTCATCTAGTTACCAATGTGTCAAGGAGCCTTGTGCTTGAAACATGTATGGGTTACCTTTAAAAAAAAGTACTCAAAATTTTTGTGCGGAAACTAGGGTAGTCCATAGACGCTACCCGTTATCTCAGAAAACGAGCAGCTTGACCCCCATTTTTTTTTCTGATTCACTTTTACGTGGTAAGGGGGGGGTAGTATTTATATCCGTGGCGGTTTATGTCGGTTGATACGTTGCAGGTAGGAGTTTTAGCGTATATGTTAACTATTGTCGTCTATGGGATTTTGATTTGGTATTGTACACCCTATAGCACCTTATTCAGAGTGCATAATAAAAATATTATGATTTGTCATTTTATTTTAATTAAACTATACTGGTTGATTAATTAGCCATCCACTCGATCATGCCAGTTTCACAATGACCTTGACCTGACAATAATCTCTGTACATTGGCTCTGAATGGAGTTTGAATCAAAAGTTAGCACTGAAGAAAAGTTGGTTTTTTGGCCTATAACTTCATACTGTAAAGATTTCAATAATTTCTTTTTACACATGGTATTTTGACTTGCATATACAACTGCTCTAATATGTATTTATATATAGGCAACCTGAACTAAGATTTTAATAGCAATTTATTTTTTATATTAAAAATAGCATTTGCCAATAGTGGGTTAATGTCTTTAGTTTTTCCATTACATTGTTAATTTTATATTGTATGAAATTCCCTGAAAACCTCAAATTTGTAAAGAAGTTGATTTGTTATTGTCATTGATTGACATATTTATAGGTTGCTACGTTATTTTTAGACCAGAATTTTGTAGTTTTATGCAAAAATTTAAAGTAAATTTTGAAGAAAACTTTACCAAAAAAACAAAATAATTAAATTTGTTGTCAATGTTGATTCGGTTCTTATTTTGTACATCGCCAATAAGGTGTGAAACATAAGTACTAGATTCAGTCATTTTTGTTTCTTTAATAATCCACTTGTTAGCTCTCCTGAAAAAGGCGGGGGACATTATTACTGATTCAGAACCAATTTTTCAGATTTGTATCTGGCCTTGGAGAAGTTGATAATGTATTTTATGTTAAGCTGTATTACCTAATGTTATAGCAAATAAAAGCTGGAGTACAGATTGTAGGAATAAATCAATAACATATTGTATCATCCGGATTAGAAAATAATGCAAGAAAATAGTGTTCGGGTAATTTTGCATTAAAAAATATTCTTTTTCGTAATTAATCAAAAAAAAGTGTGAAAGTGCAGTTTCCAGTATCAAACTATTTAAAACCTCCAACTACGGTAGGCTAAAATAAAAATATAGTCAGGAATATGGTGGGCCCAAGGTTTTGAGCTATTTGGAAAATCAGATGGCCGGGATTTGAAATTACCACACCTGGAACTTGAAGAACCCACACCCGCATACAGGATTTCCTCCCAACATAAGTTAGGACATAAGTCAGTTCAAAGTACAGTCATGTTTGTGTTTCCTTCCTCAGACAGTGTATTTTTTAATATTGACATTTCTCTGGTGTGCCG
Source organism: Gigantopelta aegis (assembly GCF_016097555.1). Lineage (NCBI taxonomy): Eukaryota > Metazoa > Mollusca > Gastropoda > Neomphalida > Peltospiridae > Gigantopelta > Gigantopelta aegis. The sequence continues at coordinate 74 of NW_024536283.1, read as the reverse complement.
TTGGGTCTAAAATTAAGGGTCAATCAAGGCATGGTTTTGGAATTCTTTTAAAGGGGTAGAGGTATCTGATATCT
>NW_024536282.1:0-9393 GCF_016097555.1 Gigantopelta aegis | reverse complement strand
GAAATTTAAAAGTTGAAAATTTTAATTTTAATTTTTAATAAATTCAAAAAAAATGTTTTTTTAATTTAATAAAATATTTAGAAAATAAATAAATTAGTTTTCATATTCCTTGTGTGTATGCACAATCAGTCTGTGTAATTTCACCTCTCTGGTTATAATACTTTCATCAGAATCAAGCATTTAACCGGTGTAATGTGTGAACTATATCAGGCCTCAGACCACAATTAATTTCGCTATATGTTTCTATATAGCCTTAGTGGCTATAACATTTTTATTAATATCAGCAGGCCCGTGAAGTTTTGTATGTACCTTTGCCTGCATGGGGGACACATACCCTGAAAAGGACAACCCCTGTTGTCCAGCTCTTTCTCCCAGCATATTGGTTTAAACAGACACACCCTCTAAACCAGGCCGGAGTACACCCATTTTACACAAAAAGCACTACTTTTGCATGGGCCGGAATTACCACAAACAAGTCTTCAATGTCAACAAGTTACACATGTTTACAAACTACATGCTATCCCCTGTCACTTCAGTCAAACAGTTGCCACTTCATAGCTGTCTGCCATGAAATAATCACAGTCAAACAGCAGACTACTTGCGCGGTGAAACTTCCGGATTTTGGACAACCAAATGGGAAGATAACTGTAATCTGAGGCCTATCAGTCCATTTTTTCCCCTAAAAACTGGCCCACACTAATGCATTCCAATGATATACATATTAAAGCAATGCTCGGTAAGTATCGGTATGTCACCTTTAAACTGAGAGTATACAGAGGCTGTGTTAAAACACCTACCACAGTGCCTTGCCATGGCCAATTTTAGCAATGGAAACTTGAGGGACACCAACTTCAAAATGTAATAACTTTATCAAATTTTGGAATTTCTTCATACAATGAGCAGCTATTTTTTCTTCTACATATGTTCTATCTGCACAGTGTTGTCTTGGAAAGATTTGAAATATTTATAGGAAAAAAAAAAATCAATCATTAGATTTTACTTCATTTTTAATTAAATATTAAACTTAAATTTAAATTTTTGAGAAACAAAAAAATCTAAAACTGTAAAATTTTGCATTTTAGATATGATAAGTGGAGGCTTAGTAAAGATATGGTGACTGAATTCATGATACATTATTAGAAATGTGTCAGAGGGATGGTGAAAGTCACAAAAATGGGGCCCATTTGCAACAAATGTTTACACACTAATTTCAGGGAAAATTAGACATGATAGGCCTCATATTCAATTTTGACCTGCTGTATTTACTTAATCTACTTCATTTACTGTATTAGACATGTAGCCACTTTGTAAAAGGCAAAACAGTCCATATAAATGCATATTAAATGAATATGCCCTACAGATATTACTTAGGTATACACCATAATATTTTTTTTTGTTGACGACAACTTTGAAAATGAAGATTTTGTCACAAAATGCTGATATAAATCCTACCAAGAGGTACTTGCACCATATTTTTCAGTTTCCAGTGATAACTGTTAACAAGTGTAGTCATGTGCCAGTGTCTGGGATACCTCAGTGTAGTATTTCTTGATTGGAAGGATGTTTGTAGTAATGACCACTGAATATGCATTATGGATTATTCTGCCATATGTATTACAAGCCAAATGTTAACCTTTTTGGCACATTTTCTGCAATAAACTTGACAAGTATACCAGCATCTGATTACTGAACACAATAAATACATTCAGACAGCATAGAATATTAGCCTATTAGATTTTCTAAGGATAAAAGACCATTTTTGAAAAATGACTGAAGTGTGTAATTTACATAAATGTAGGTGAAATGTATTATTAGAGTACTTAATCTTGTTAAAAACTGTATACTATTTATTTAAAGTGTTTAATTACATTTAGTAGTGATATATTCATTATATTTAGATCTTCTGTCCAATTGCAATAATTGAGAAACTCATTAAAATTCAATATGTAAAAAAAATTAAAATCTCAATATTGACTAACAAAATCCAACTTTTGCTCTTTTTTACCAAATTATTAGCTCAAAACTGTTAAAAAATATTGCAACAACCTGTAGTAACATCAGAGGTCATCTTATGCTATTTTGGAGGATACTGAAATTTAAAAGTTGAAAATTTTAATTTTAATTTTTAATAAATTCAAAAAAAATGTTTTTTAATTTAATAAAATATTTAGAAAATAAATAAATTAGTTTTCATATTCCTTGTGGTATGCACAATCAGTCTGTGTAATTTCACCTCTCTGGTTATAATACTTTCATCAGAATCAAGCATTTAACCGGTGTAATGTGTGAACTATATCAGGCCTCAGACCACAATTAATTTCGCTATATGTTTCTATATAGCCTTAGTGGCTATAACATTTTTATTAATATCAGCAGGCCCGTGAAGTTTTGTATGTACCTTTGCCTGCATGGGGGACACATACCCTGAAAAGGACAACCCCTGTTGTCCAGCTCTTTCTCCCAGCATATTGGTTTAAACAGACACACCCTCTAAACCAGGCCGGAGTACACCCATTTTACACAAAAAGCACTACTTTTGCATGGGCCGGAATTACCACAAACAAGTCTTCAATGTCAACAAGTTACACATGTTTACAAACTACATGCTATCCCCTGTCACTTCAGTCAAACAGTTGCCACTTCATAGCTGTCTGCCATGAAATAATCACAGTCAAAACAGCAGACTACTTGCGCGGTGAAACTTCCGGATTTTGGACAACCAAATGGGAAGATAACTGTAATCTGAGGCCTATCAGTCCATTTTTTCCCCTAAAAACTGGCCCACACTAATGCATTCCAATGATATACATATTAAAGCAATGCTCGGTAAGTATCGGTATGTCACCTTTAAACTGAGAGTATACAGAGGCTGTGTTAAAACACCTACCACAGTGCCTTGCCATGGCCAATTTTAGCAATGGAAACTTGAGGGACACCAACTTCAAAATGTAATAACTTTATCAAATTTTGGAATTTCTTCATACAATGAGCAGCTATTTTTTCTTCTACATATGTTCTATCTGCACAGTGTTGTCTTGGAAAGATTTTGAAATATTTATAGGAAAAAAAAATCAATCATTAGATTTTACTTCATTTTTATTAAATATTAAACTTAAATTTAAATTTTTGAGAAACAAAAAAATCTAAAACTGTAAAATTTTGCATTTTAGATATGATAAGTGGAGGCTTAGTAAAGATATGGTGACTGAATTCATGATACATTATTAGAAATGTGTCAGAGGGATGGTGAAAGTCACAAAATTGGGGCCATTTGCAACAAATGTTTACACACTAATTTCAGGGAAAATTAGACATGATAGGCCTCATATTCAATTTTGACCTGCTGTATTTACTTAATCTACTTCATTTACTGTATTAGACATGTAGCCACTTTGTAAAAGGCAAAACAGTCCATATAAATGCATATTAAATGAATATGCCCTACAGATATTACTTAGGTATACACCATAATATTTTTTTTTGTTGACGACAACTTTGAAAATGAAGATTTTGTCACAAAATGCTGATATAAATCCTACCAAGAGGTACTTGCACCATATTTTTTTCAGTTTCCAGGTGATAACTGTTAACAAGTGTAGTCATGTGCCAGTGTCTGGGATACCTCAGTGTAGTATTTCTTGATTGGAAGGATGTTTGTAGTAATGACCACTGAATATGCATTATGGATTATTCTGCCATATGTATTACAAGCCAAATGTTAACCTTTTTGGCACATTTTCTGCAATAAACTTGACAAGTATACCAGCATCTGATTACTGAACACAATAAATACATTCAGACAGCATAGAATATTAGCCTATTAGATTTTCTAAGGATAAAAGACCATTTTTGAAAAATGACTGAAGTGTGTAATTTACATAAATGTAGGTGAAATGTATTATTAGAGTACTTAATCTTGTTAAAAACTGTATACTATTTATTTAAAGTGTTTAATTACATTTAGTAGTGATATATTCATTATATTTAGATCTTCTGTCCAATTGCAATAATTGAGAAACTCATTAAAATTCAATATGTAAAAAAAATTAAAATCTCAATATTGACTAACAAAATCCAACTTTTGCTCTTTTTTACCAAATTATTAGCTCAAAACTGTTAAAAAATATTGCAACAACCTGTAGTAACATCAGAGGTCATCTTATGCTATTTTGGAGGATACTGAAATTTAAAAGTTGAAAATTTTAATTTTAATTTTTAATAAATTCAAAAAAAAATGTTTTTTAATTTAATAAAATATTTAGAAAATAAATAAATTAGTTTTCATATTCCTTGTGGTATGCACAATCAGTCTGTGTAATTTCACCTCTCTGGTTATAATACTTTCATCAGAATCAAGCATTTAACCGGTGTAATGTGTGAACTATATCAGGCCTCAGACCACAATTAATTTCGCTATATGTTTCTATATAGCCTTAGTGGCTATAACATTTTTATTAATATCAGCAGGCCCGTGAAGTTTTGTATGTACCTTTGCCTGCATGGGGGACACATACCCTGAAAAGGACAACCCCTGTTGTCCAGCTCTTTCTCCCAGCATATTGGTTTAAACAGACACACCCTCTAAACCAGGCCGGAGTACACCCATTTTACACAAAAAGCACTACTTTTGCATGGGCCGGAATTACCACAAACAAGTCTTCAATGTCAACAAGTTACACATGTTTACAAACTACATGCTATCCCCTGTCACTTCAGTCAAACAGTTGCCACTTCATAGCTGTCTGCCATGAAATAATCACAGTCAAACAGCAGACTACTTGCGCGGTGAAACTTCCGGATTTTGGACAACCAAATGGGAAGATAACTGTAATCTGAGGCCTATCAGTCCATTTTTTCCCCTAAAAACTGGCCCACACTAATGCATTCCAATGATATACATATTAAAGCAATGCTCGGTAAGTATCGGTATGTCACCTTTAAACTGAGAGTATACAGAGGCTGTGTTAAAACACCTACCACAGTGCCTTGCCATGGCCAATTTTAGCAATGGAAACTTGAGGGACACCAACTTCAAAAAATGTAATAACTTTATCAAATTTTGGAATTTCTTCATACAATGAGCAGCTATTTTTTCTTCTACATATGTTCTATCTGCACAGTGTTGTCTTGGAAAGATTTTGAAATATTTATAGGAAAAAAAATCAATCATTAGATTTTACTTCATTTTTAATTAAATATTAAACTTAAATTTAAATTTTTGAGAAACAAAAAAATCTAAAACTGTAAAATTTTGCATTTTAGATATGATAAGTGGAGGCTTAGTAAAGATATGGTGACTGAATTCATGATACATTATTAGAAATGTGTCAGAGGGATGGTGAAAGTCACAAAATTGGGGCCATTTGCAACAAATGTTTACACACTAATTTCAGGGAAAATTAGACATGATAGGCCTCATATTCAATTTTGACCTGCTGTATTTACTTAATCTACTTCATTTACTGTATTAGACATGTAGCCACTTTGTAAAAGGCAAAACAGTCCATATAAATGCATATTAATATGAATATGCCCTACAGATATTACTTAGGTATACACCATAATATTTTTTTTGTTGACGACAACTTTGAAAATGAAGATTTTGTCACAAAATGCTGATATAAATCCTACCAAGAGGTACTTGCACCATATTTTTCAGTTTCCAGTGATAACTGTTAACAAGTGTAGTCATGTGCCAGTGTCTGGGATACCTCAGTGTAGTATTTCTTGATTGGAAGGATGTTTGTAGTAATGACCACTGAATATGCATTATGGATTATTCTGCCATATGTATTACAAGCCAAATGTTAACCTTTTTGGCACATTTTCTGCAATAAACTTGACAAGTATACCAGCATCTGATTACTGAACACAATAAATACATTCAGACAGCATAGAATATTAGCCTATTAGATTTTCTAAGGATAAAAGACCATTTTTGAAAAATGACTGAAGTGTGTAATTTACATAAATGTAGGTGAAATGTATTATTAGAGTACTTAATCTTGTTAAAAACTGTATACTATTTATTTAAAGTGTTTAATTACATTTAGTAGTGATATATTCATTATATTTAGATCTTCTGTCCAATTGCAATAATTGAGAAACTCATTAAAATTCAATATGTAAAAAAAATTAAAATCTCAATATTGACTAACAAAATCCAACTTTTGCTCTTTTTTACCAAATTATTAGCTCAAAACTGTTAAAAAATATTGCAACAACCTGTAGTAACATCAGAGGTCATCTTATGCTATTTTGGAGGATACTGAAATTTAAAAGTTGAAAATTTTAATTTTAATTTTTAATAAATTCAAAAAAAATGTTTTTTAATTTAATAAAATATTTAGAAAATAAATAAATTAGTTTTCATATTCCTTGTGGTATGCACAATCAGTCTGTGTAATTTCACCTCTCTGGTTATAATACTTTCATCAGAATCAAGCATTTAACCGGTGTAATGTGTGAACTATATCAGGCCTCAGACCACAATTAATTTCGCTATATGTTTCTATATAGCCTTAGTGGCTATAACATTTTTATTAATATCAGCAGGCCCGTGAAGTTTTGTATGTACCTTTGCCTGCATGGGGGACACATACCCTGAAAAGGACAACCCTGTTGTCCAGCTCTTTCTCCCAGCATATTGGTTTAAACAGACACACCCTCTAAACCAGGCCGGAGTACACCCATTTTACACAAAAAGCACTACTTTTGCATGGGCCGGAATTACCACAAACAAGTCTTCAATGTCAACAAGTTACACATGTTTACAAACTACATGCTATCCCCTGTCACTTCAGTCAAACAGTTGCCACTTCATAGCTGTCTGCCATGAAATAATCACAGTCAAACAGCAGACTACTACTGCGCGGTGAAACTTCCGGATTTTGGACAACCAAATGGGAAGATAACTGTAATCTGAGGCCTATCAGTCCATTTTTTCCCCTAAAAACTGGCCCACACTAATGCATTCCAATGATATACATATTAAAGCAATGCTCGGTAAGTATCGGTATGTCACCTTTAAACTGAGAGTATACAGAGGCTGTGTTAAAACACCTACCACAGTGCCTTGCCATGGCCAATTTTAGCAATGGAAACTTGAGGGACACCAACTTCAAAATGTAATAACTTTATCAAATTTTGGAATTTCTTCATACAATGAGCAGCTATTTTTTCTTCTACATATGTTCTATCTGCACAGTGTTGTCTTGGAAAGATTTTGAAATATTTATAGGAAAAAAAATCAATCATTAGATTTTACTTCATTTTTAATTAAATATTAAACTTAAATTTAAATTTTTGAGAAACAAAAAAAAATCTAAAACTGTAAAATTTTGCATTTTAGATATGATAAGTGGAGGCTTAGTAAAGATATGGTGACTGAATTCATGATACATTATTAGAAATGTGTCAGAGGGATGGTGAAAGTCACAAAATTGGGGCCATTTGCAACAAATGTTTTTACACACTAATTTCAGGGAAAATTAGACATGATAGGCCTCATATTCAATTTTGACCTGCTGTATTTACTTAATCTACTTCATTTACTGTATTAGACATGTAGCCACTTTGTAAAAGGCAAAACAGTCCATATAAATGCATATTAATATGAATATGCCCTACAGATATTACTTAGGTATACACCATAATATTTTTTTTGTTGACGACAACTTTGAAAATGAAGATTTTGTCACAAAATGCTGATATAAATCCTACCAAGAGGTACTTGCACCATATTTTTCAGTTTCCAGTGATAACTGTTAACAAGTGTAGTCATGTGCCAGTGTCTGGGATACCTCAGTGTAGTATTTCTTGATTGGAAGGATGTTTGTAGTAATGACCACTGAATATGCATTATGGATTATTCTGCCATATGTATTACAAGCCAAATGTTAACCTTTTTGGCACATTTTCTGCAATAAACTTGACAAGTATACCAGCATCTGATTACTGAACACAATAAATACATTCAGACAGCATAGAATATTAGCCTATTAGATTTTCTAAGGATAAAAGACCATTTTTGAAAAATGACTGAAGTGTGTAATTTACATAAATGTAGGTGAAATGTATTATTAGAGTACTTAATCTTGTTAAAAACTGTATACTATTTATTTAAAGTGTTTAATTACATTTAGTAGTGATATATTCATTATATTTAGATCTTCTGTCCAATTGCAATAATTGAGAAACTCATTAAAATTCAATATGTAAAAAAAATTAAAATCTCAATATTGACTAACAAAATCCAACTTTTGCTCTTTTTTACCAAATTATTAGCTCAAAACTGTTAAAAAATATTGCAACAACCTGTAGTAACATCAGAGGTCATCTTATGCTATTTTGGAGGATACTGAAATTTAAAAGTTGAAAATTTTAATTTTAATTTTTAATAAATTCAAAAAAAATGTTTTTTAATTTAATAAAATATTTAGAAAATAAATAAATTAGTTTTCATATTCCTTGTGGTATGCACAATCAGTCTGTGTAATTTCACCTCTCTGGTTATAATACTTTCATCAGAATCAAGCATTTTAACGGTGTAATGTGTGAACTATATCAGGCCTCAGACCACAATTAATTTCGCTATATGTTTCTATATAGCCTTAGTGGCTATAACATTTTTATTAATATCAGCAGGCCCGTGAAGTTTTGTATGTACCTTTGCCTGCATGGGGGACACACATACCCTGAAAAGGACAACCCCTGTTGTCCAGCTCTTTCTCCCAGCATATTGGTTTAAACAGACACACCCTCTAAACCAGGCCGGAGTACACCCATTTTACACAAAAAGCACTACTTTTGCATGGGCCGGAATTACCACAAACAAGTCTTCAATGTCAACAAGTTACACATGTTTACAAACTACATGCTATCCCCTGTCACTTCAGTCAAACAGTTGCCACTTCATAGCTGTCTGCCATGAAATAATCACAGTCAAACAGCAGACTACTTGCGCGGTGAAACTTCCGGATTTTGGACAACCAAATGGGAAGATAACTGTAATCTGAGGCCTATCAGTCCATTTTTTCCCCTAAAAACTGGCCCACACTAATGCATTCCAATGATATACATATTAAAGCAATGCTCGGTAAGTATCGGTATGTCACCTTTAAACTGAGAGTATACAGAGGCTGTGTTAAAACACCTACCACAGTGCCTTGCCATGGCCAATTTTAGCAATGGAAACTTGAGGGACACCAACTTCAAATGTAATAACTTTATCAAATTTTGGAATTTCTTACATACAATGAGCAGCTATTTTTTCTTCTACATATGTTCTATCTGCACAGTGTTGTCTTGGAAAGATTTTGAAATATTTATAGGAAAAAAAATCAATCATTAGATTTTACTTCATTTTTAATTAAATATTAAACTTAAATTTAA
>NW_024536281.1:0-9272 GCF_016097555.1 Gigantopelta aegis | reverse complement strand
CTTGGACCAGATGGCTCGACCCCCACCCCCTTCCCCCTTGCAAACGCACCCCCTCCCCCACCCCCACCCCCCACTGCAAACGCACCTGTAATTATGTTTAACATTTTCCAGTGTACTCAGAACGTAGTACAGACACGTGACATGGGAAAAGTATCACTGTTTTACTTGGAAAGAGATCGCATGTCACACGACACCAATATCCATGACGTACCGGTATTCATGTCAAGTACTTTAATCAGCCGGTTATCGTTAACCAATGACACGATCAGTTTACGTATTGCTGACTCTAACCGCGTGTTTAAGTTACCCTGATATACCGTTCTGACATCACTCTCGCTAGAAGACATCAGAGGACAACTCGCTCTTTTAAAATAAGTCTCTCTCTGTTAAAAATAAATCTCTTTGTTTCAGCTCAACATTTTGCTGTGAACTGCTAAAAGAAGAAGGTAACTATAGTATAATTATTGGTGATTTAGTAATTATTATTTTTAACTTTCGTGTTTTTTCTTGATTCCGCACCTGTAATTTATGAAAAATAAGGCGTGTGAAAGGTGGTGGTGTTGTTTTTTGTTTTTTTCCAATTAATTACTTTAGCCTATTTATTTATAATTATTATTATTATATATATTTTTTTCTTTTTATTATCATTATCATTATTATTTTATTTTCATGATGATTATTATTATTATTATTATTATTAAGCGCCGACGAACATGGTAATAATTTACTTCTTTGATTTTGAATGACGGCATTATCACTATGCAGGACCGACACCGGATATTGGTAATGTCGTAGCTATAATCTTAGGACATTTCTTAGCTCCACGATTGAACTATAGTAATAAAATTCATGGTTTTAGCATATTAACTTAAAGTTATAACTGATAATTAAGCAATTATAGATAAATTCTTAAGACTTTTAGCAAACAATTACGCCAACAGTTAAGTCTGAGCAGTGTTGGTTTAAGGATCCGCGGGGCCTGTAGCACAAATAACAGCGGTACCCCCTTCTCAGGATATACATATTGCAACCCCCTCGGGGATAGGGGACAAATGACCTGGGGGGAAATAAATGTATGTCACCGCGAGGACCATAGCACGTGCTACATGTGCTACTAGGATAAACCGGCTCGGATTCAGAGTATAAATTTAAACGTTCTTCGAAATTGTAAAATTAACTGAACAAGAAATTCGTCGTACAGTCGCAAATGAAAAAAAGAACAACAAAAAAGCGTTATCGTGCATAATGTGTTCTGTAACATTAAAGTTATATGAACTTAAAAAACAAACTCTACTTGCGCAACCAAGATTTGTCACAATTACACCGGTAGTGACGTCACACGCTAGGCATTACTGTGCTCTATATTTAGTAACCGCCTCAGAAAGTTGGAAAAGCGGGCAAACATTACGCTGATCGCACATGTACATAGTCTGGGCGTAGAAGGGTGGGGGTGTCATCTGGAGGGGGAATTTACACGAATAGTATATTTGTAGCTGAATATCTCTAATTAAAGGGTGCGCTTATTGATAGCTCCAACTCGAGGGCGCAATAGTGTTTTAGCCAGTTTTATTAAGGTACTTATTGTCCGCCCCACCCTATAGGCCTAAAGAGGTTTCTCGTAAATAATTTCAGTTTGGTTTCACATAAGGAAAACAGTAAAAGTGTTAGAAATAACAAAATAAATAAATAAATAAAAATAAAGCATTATGGGTGCAATTTTGAAAACAGTCGGCTCAGAAATAAATAACCTGTAGTAAATTTCATAGTATGAAACACTGGCGTAGGAAACTGGGGGAGGGTCGGGTCAAGGGGGCATTTGCGCCTCACTTTGTAGTAGCAGCGATGTTTTCTATATATTTATACATGTAATTATATATATATATATATATATATATATATATATCTATATATATATATATATATATATATATATGGCACCTTCCAACGCCCAGGTGAAAAAAAAGAGTTCCCTCTGGGAAGGACTATATACATTCCAGGAACATTAGGTCAAAATTAGTGTTTAACCCGGAAATAAATAGTACATAGCTGAATTTTTCAGGATAATTGCATATCATTATCAATAACATATAAAAGTCCACACGTTTCCGAGGTGTGCTAACATTACTACAAACGTAAATGTATAATTATCGTGTGGTAACCTGATTAAGTCAGTAACCTATTTGCGTCTTCAGCCTTTGGGAGTCCGTAATATTATATACAATAGGATCCCTATCACTAGTACATTTTAAACATTTGCGATCGGATATTAAAAAAAAAAAAAAAAAAAAAGTTTTTATTCTATAAAATTAAAAAAAAGGAAAAAAGATGATGTACAAAAATGTTATTGTAAGGATGTCCATTCAGGGGCGAATCCAGGAATTTTAGTAGGGGGGGGTCCAGTCTTGAGTCTTTGAAGGGCCCCCCTCGATAGGAAATTTTCATATTTGAAGATAGCTTTAGATGGATTTGAAGTATATTCCCGTTATCAAAATCCTGCTTGTTCAAACACCCAGGCCATGTCTGAAATGTCTCAGGATCGAACATAACCCTGCCAGTACATCGCCACGCCAGTTGCGCATCAAAACCTCATAATCGAAAAATCGTTGGCCACGAGCAGGGGAGGGGGGGGGAGGGGGGAGGCACACACCCTCGCCCCCCCCCCCCCCTGGATCCGCGTCTGCCATTGTGACAATAGTTTAAAGTACTTATACATTTTATTTAAATAAATAGAGGTTATTACCAGTGTTTTTCGGTATCGTCAATATCATATATTAGGAATAAAAAAAAATTAAATATTTGTATTCCTAATATATATATGACGACACCGAAATACACGAGGGTAATAATCTCTTTATCATATAAGCTCAAGCTTAATACAACGTGTTTTTGTAAACTGTACAGGCAACTTTAATTCCAGTCCGCCAAATGACCTAAGAATATGTGGCGCGGTGTATTTTTGAATGGAAATAACGTCATTGTGGATGTCTTTACATCAAAATAAAGTTATGCCTAACGTTTTTTTCTTTTCTAAACACTGGACAGCTTTCAGTGTCAAATTGCCATTGAAATGTTTTTATTTGATGACTATGAATGCATACGTCAATCATGGAGTGTCACCCAAGTACGTTTGCTTAAATGTCAATAAACCTAGTGCTGAGACCTCGACTAATTTACATCTAATTTGCAAAGTTATCAAATTCTTAAAGTATGTGATCTGAAAAATATCACATAACTTAATTGCACTGAAAATGTAAGATATTATATGATAAATACTGTGTATTTTGTTATTAAGATAAATTACTTAACAATAGTTTATAGACCTAAATGTGAGGCGCAACAACAACAACAATGTGGTAGATACGTGATTTTCTTCACATTCAAACAGGTCGTATAAATGAGATAATAGGTGTCTGCACATAGATAATAGAATCCTGCTCTGCCGAAATAAAAACCTAAAAATGGCCAAAGGTTCTGCAGACTTTTCTTAGTTCAGCTACTATATAGGCCTATCATATTTCAGTCGCGTGTCGAAACCCTTCCCTGTTCACGATTTTTTTTTTTTTTTCAATATAATTTCCGTAAAAACGACTCGACCCCCGATAAACCCGACTCGCCAGTTTAGACACACACACACCCCTCTGTTAAAATTCCTGCACTCGCGCCAGGTGTTACAGTATTTGTGTCTTTGTTTTGTGGGTCGAAACGTAGCCCAGTGATAAGGCGCTCGCCTGATGCACGGTCGGTCCAGGATCGATCTCCGTTGGTTGGCCCATTGCGCTATTTCTCGTTCCAGCCAGTGTACTACGACTGGTGCGTCAAAGGCCGTGGTGTGTGCTATCCTGCCTATGACATGATGAATATAAAAGATTCCTTGCTAATAATGGAATAATATAGCGAGTTTCCTCTCTGAGACTATGTCAAGATTACCAAATGTTTGACATCCAATAGTCGGTGATTAATAAATCAATGTACTCTGGTGGTGTTACACAAAGCAAACTTTAACTTTTATTTTATTTATAATTTAGTTAAGAAAGGATATGATGTAATCTAACAACGTGTCATCACATAAAATCAACTGTGATGTCATATTAATTACGTCACGTACTTCGGAGGTTTCCACTCCTGTTGAAGTGTATTCCATAAAAAAGTAAAATGGCAGAAGGCGAAACATTGCATGTTTTTTTGTCCTAGGAAATCTTAGCGAAGATAGATGACATGTTTATCATATATGTCGAATTTATATCATTGTAAAAAAATAAAATTGTCTGGACAAAATGTGGGTAAAATGTATTGGTAATCAGTGGCGTATTCAGGGGGAGCGTGGAGGAGGGGTAATGTCCACCCCAATAATTGTTTTCTTTTACTGTATTAGTTTATAAAATCATACATACGTACATACCTATAGTCCGTCACATCATTCTATAAACATTCTTTTTGACAATTTCAATTTGGTAAGAAGAATAGTAAACGTGTTTTGGAAATAAGAAAAAATTACTATTTTTGTTTGAAATGTACAAATAAATTGGATTGGAAATAAATAACTTCCAAGGTTGCGCGTCCCCACCCCCTCCTAAAATCATGGCTACGCCATTTTCGATAAGTAATGGTAGAATGATTTTTTGTCGTTGTTAACAATGTGGTTCAGATTTGAGTTACATTAATAATAGTCACAAGGACGTGCCGCTTTTTTTTTTTTTTTGGTATTGCCAGTTGTAAAGTTCGGGTCGCAATTTTCACAGGTGCTCCAATAGAGGACGGAATTCCCGAACAGAATAGAAGCAGACGACTGTTTGTTTTCTTCTTCGTTTTCAAGATTGTGAAAACAAATGATATTATTTACGAAGATGGTGATGTGCATGTTGAGATTTTCCAGGAATCACTGGTGTTTCTTTATATTCCGTATTCCCGGACGGGGACCGCTTTATTATAGTCCGAAGGTTCAGTAGTCCGGGGTTTACCGACCTCGGTGGCGTCGTGGTTAGCCATCGGTCTACAGGCTGGTAGGTACTGGGTTCGGATCCCAGTCGAGGCATGGGATTTTTAATTCAGATACCGACTCCAAACCCTGAATGAGTGCTCCGTGCTCTAGTGGCGTCGTTAAATAAAATAAACTTTTGGTTTTTTTAGTCCGGGGTTAGGTAGTCCGTCCCATCATTCTGTAAAAACAAAAACAAAAAATGTTTGTAAATAATTTAATTTGTTTTGACGTATGAAGAAAAGTAAAAGTGTTTTGGAAATAACAAAAAAAGAAAAAGAAAAAAAAAGAAGTTTTGTTGGCTCAGAAATAAATAACTTGTAGTAAATTCCATAGTATGAAAAAAGGCGTTCGCTGTGAGACGGACTATAGGGTTAGGGTTGAATCTTCGGACCATTGAACCTTCAGCAGGGGCAGCACAGTGTAACAAATAGTGGTACGGCTCGAGTCGACTCTCCTTTCAAATTCACCTATGAAGAAAATTTTCACAGATACAACAAATATAACACACACACATACACACACACACACACACACAAAATAATAATAATAATAAAATAAAAAATAATAATAAATAAATAAAAAGTGTTAAGGCCGTACCTGTAACTTTCCCGGACAACAAATTATTTATCGAGTATATTAATTTTATTTACACATTCAATAGGTAATTAATTTGGTGTACATTGATAATTTTTATATATTTTCACAATAGATAGGCCTATTACTTTTATTGCTATCTCACATGCATTTATCTGGCTGTGATATCGCCAGAAAATATTTTATACTGTGTAAACACTAACGTAATTTTTTATTTTTAATTGTTTCTTGTTGGCCCTTCAGTCAATTTTCACACCCTTGTTTTTCTTCTCACACACACTGGCGTTTTATGGGGGGGGGGGGGGGGGGAGGGGGGGGCAACACACAGTATGTGTGTTACTATGTATGATTTTATAAAATTTAATACACTAAAAGAAAAAAAGAAGAAAAAAAAGGTTTGATTGGGAGGGGGCGTATGGACCCCGTGCCCCCCTCGCTACGTCACTGCTTACACAATAAATATAAGTTATAACATATCAAACGCTAATGTTTTATATGACGAATGGTAGGCCTACTTTTTATTTATTTCATCTTTAAAACTTAAACTTAATATTGGTCTAAAATTATGAAAAATAAAAACATACCGACCTCTAAATGTCTGCTCAAAATATAACTTGGAACTATTTTATAGACTTGTTTTTTTAAAATTATAATATCGGCCAACTAATTTTGAATTTTAATGACGTCATTATTTCAATGACGTCACTTAGCATCTCTTACAATACGAATAATCTGGGTACGTGACGTTTCAGTTTTTAGAACGCTGGAAAATTGCTATTTAAAAATTATTTTTGTTTGCTTGTTTGAAAAATACTAAAGCACCTGGTTGAAGAAAAACCTTGCAATTATAAATTTGTACTGTATGAATTTGAACTCAAATTACAATAAGACTAAAGATGTTATATTTATTGAGTACGAAGAAAAGAAACAAAGGTCGACCACTAACGTTTTTTGGTTTCTTTTTTTCTTTCTTTTTTTTTTCTTTTTTTTTGGGGGGGGGGGGGTCTATTAAATATATTGTTGTATTAGTATTGCATTATTATTATTATTAAATTATTATTATTTTGTTCTCTATTTATATAATTAATGTGTAAGTTATAAGAGTACACACACATTTTATCTGGATCACTAAATTCCGAACCACATTGTTAACACCTACGATAAATTACTTTCCTACTTTTAATTATCATTAAGGTTGACGCCAGTCACTCTTTGTACCCTTGTTTTGGCTTCGTACACAATCAATATAACATAGCTATCTTACCGTCATTCCACATGAAATCCATATTTCGTAAAAGGTACTTCTTTATAATCACAAGATTTTCTTTAAACATATTTATGTGCATTAGTAATGTGTCTACCGGCCTCGGTGGCGTCGTGGCAGGCCATCGGTCTACAGGCTGGTAGGTACTGGGTTCGGATCCCAGTCGAGGCATGGGATTTTTAATCGAGATACCGACTCCAAACCCTGAGTGAGTGCACCGCAAGGCTCAATGGGTAGGTGTAAACCACTTGCACCGACCAGTGATCCATAACTGGTTCAACAAAGGCCATGGTTTGTGCTATCCTGCCTGTGGGAAGCGCAAATAAAAGATCCCTTGCTGCCTGTCGTAAAAAGAGTAGCCTATGTGGCGACAGCGGGTTTCCTCTAAAAACAGTGTCAGAATGACCATATGTTTGACGTCCAATAGCCGATGATAAGATAAAAAATCAATGTGCTCTAGCGGCGTCGTTAAATAAAACAAACTTTACTTTACTTTTAGTAATGTGTTTAAAAATAAAATAAAATAATAATAATAAAAAATAATTAAAAAATAATAATAATAATTCAATAACAATTTTGCATTGAATTTTTTCTAGCATTCTTTAAACGGAAACGTCAAGTACCCAGTTTGTTATTGTAAGGAGATGTAAAGTGACGTCATTGAAAACTGACGTGATTAAAATAAAATAAAAATGTAGCTGCTGTATTATTACAGGTTGTAATAGACCAAATCAATTCCTATTGCCAATAATGTTAATGTTTACTAATAAAACTGATATAATTTTAGCAGCGTATCAACACACCCAGGAAGTACATCAATAAAGAGTGTGGCACCTCACATCTAATCTACCTTCAAGAAAATCGGATTGGGGGGGGGGGGGGGGGGGGGGGGGAGGGTCACACATACCATTTTAGAGATTTAATTAATTTTTTTATTAGGCCAAGAGAATGAAAGTTATAGATTTGCGTCTGAACAATTTTTAAAACACATGATGCTTTTTTTTTCATTTTTCATTATTTTTATTGATCTATTATTTCCATAGTAGATTCAAGTCCAAATGAGGTCTTTGACATGTTTGAAGGTGGAATATAAACTATTGAAATTTTTTAATTTCATTTTAATTGAGCTCTACCTAGCTAGCTAGCTATGGCCTATATGATTCAGTGTCGCCTTTGGATTGGCGGATCAAGGCAATTTTCATCAATGTTTGGAATATACTGCTTCTTGCTTGAGGATTCAATGCTCTACTGGGCTACACTTCCGAATTTATGACGGAGATGGCAGTTTTTGGCGCGAAGGACCTCGTAGACATTACCACTATTGACGATTTGGAACTTGAATTTGTGTGATGATCATTAAGTGCCTTTTTTTGTGCAAATAATGAACATTTTCAGCTGTACCTTTCATGGCATGTGGGCAGTGGACGCAAATCTATAACTTTCATTCTCATGGCCTTAGCAACCATAATTTTTGATGAACATTGCAGTTCCATTCTTGGGGGCACCCTGTATTAGTTTCAATCTCTGGTATATACTGCATAACAACTGAATAACAAATAAAAGTGTATTTATTTATTGTCAATGGATAAATAGTATTTGCACAAATAATCAATGTCACATATTACTACCAATCACAGCCACAGCTGTTTTTAACTCTGTAAATATTTGAGGGTACACCTCGAACTTTGACACGGAACTCTCTTCTTTGGCAGTATGTTGCATACCAAAAAAAGAGTATTTTTAAAAAGTGTCCAATTGGGTGTTTTTATGACTGTCAAGATCTTCTGTGTTCTGATATGATGTGACAACCTGATTGAAAGTGTTGTTCCTACAATGCAACCTGATTTATGTACATCAATGTTATGCAAAGTTGGATATATCAAATGCAATAGATATATTAAAACAAATAATAAATAAAATTACTACTAGTGAAAATACATTACTATGGGCTGGTTGTGTGGATTATTAGTGTGTGCATGCATTAGTCAATTCCCTCTGTAAACGCATTTGATTGCCGTGACCCTGGGCTTTTTGAAAGACTTTTTTGAAAGAAAGGGCATATGATAAGAACTCACTTAGAAAAAGAAGAAGCATGTGTACATTGGCATCTGAAATAAACCCAACTGCAGCCACAAACCATGTGGAATTATGTGGTACAAACCATGGTGGGAAAAACACCCGAAGGTATGGGATCTGTGTAGATGTCAAATCACTGAATGCAATCTTTTCATGTTATTAAAACCCACTGGACAGCTACCAATATTTCGTTGATATACTATTTAAAAATCTCCAGTGATTGGGTTTTGCAGACAGATTATACTATCTGGAGTTATAATTCTATTTTCACAAAATTTATTTTTTTTGTACATTTAAAGCTCAAAAGGTGGAAAGCGGTTTTCTTTAATTATTTTCTGTTTTAATGAATAAGTATTTATA
>NW_024536280.1:0-15760 GCF_016097555.1 Gigantopelta aegis | reverse complement strand
ACAGGTAATAATTTGTTTGCCGGTCGTAGATAAAAGGTTATGTTCCTGCACTAAGTCGTTTAAAGGTGAGCTTTTATCAAGTGTACAGAAGCTTAGTTTATTCAAAAGATAAAGACATTGCTAAAACAAAGCTAGAGAAAAGTCTACAAACTATTCAAGTATCTGATATATGTTTGCTGAAATGTATGTCAGCACTAGCAAATACTATGGTTTCAATAAGGCTAATATTAATTACACTTAGATAGAGAGAAATATTTAGCGAACCTCTGGTATTTGACCTGTGCTTGTGATAGAAATACAACTAGCACTAGCAAATGCTGGGAGTGTACTAAATAGGATCATTTCTGACAGGGAAAGAAAACATCACATGCAAGGATAGAGAAAAACAGGGAATAGTTTACGTTTTCCCATCAAAATTATTAGTACCCTACTAGCATAAGATAAAAAGTTATGTTCCTGCACTAAGTCGTTTAAAGGTGAGCTTTTATCAAGTGTACAGAAGCTTAGTTTATTCAAAAGATAAAGACATTGCTAAAACAAAGCTAGAGAAAAGTCTACAAACTATTCAAGTATCTGATATATGTTTGCTGAAATGTATGTCAGCACTAGCAAATACTATGGTTTCAATAAGGCTAATATTAATTACACTTAGATAGAGAGAAATATTTAGCGAACCTCTGGTATTTGACCTGTGCTTGTGATAGAAATACAACTAGCACTAGCAAATGCTGGGAGTGTACTAAATAGGATCATTTCTGACAGGGAAAGAAAACATCACATGCAAGGATAGAGAGAAACAGGGAATAGTTACGTTTTCCCTCAAAATCATTAGTACCCTACTAGCATTTAGTTGTGCTGGTGTGTTACACGTTGTACAGGCTAACAAATGTGGGAGAGTATTAGATGAATCTTACTAAGAGTGCATTCGCTTAACCATTCATTTAGACAAAGAATGTAGTGTCGTCGCTCGGTATTCGCTTGGCTTGTTTGACAATAAAGCTAGCACTTAGCAAATGCTGAGAGATAATGCTATAAATACACTGCTCTGTGAATGTGATCAAAATGTAACTAGTTTACGGAAAGCCGGCAATGAACAAAATAATAAGTTTGGAGTGAAAGAAGAATGAATTAACAAGGTAATCTTGAGGATTCGATGTAGTTTCAAGAAATCTTTAGTACTTTGCGGTATTTGGTGTGTGCTGGCATGTTGTATTGTTAGCATAGCAAATGCTAGGAGAGTATCAATATGAATCGTACAAACAGCTGAATAATTCATTTATCTGTATGGTGATGAGAATAATTATAGTGTCCTTTCTCAGTATCTGTCTTATGCTCTTTTGAGACAAAGTTAGCACTAGCAGCAACTGGGAGATAATGCTACCAACGTCCCAACTTTTTTTCACCCGTACATCATTTAATTATACTGTGGTTTACTCAACTGTTTCGATTTCAGCCGGTACATGACAGAGAACTCTTAGACGTATGGGACCACTTGCATCCACTAATGGACCATAATCCCAATTACAACTAAGGTGGACGCATACCTGACTGTGAGTACCACCAGTTTAATGTTCTGCTTTTATCAGTCCGTCTCAATGGCACAATTGCAATATAAAATCAACCAAAATGCTAGAGATATCCTTACTATTACCGTCTCGTGACAATAATCAACTACAGTTAATGATTCAGTTTGTTTTTTGCCGGTCATAGATCAAAATGCCTGCACTACCCACATTGCAAGGTGATCTTTTATCAAGTCTACCCAAATAATTCGTTAGTCTTACTATTACGTCGTCGGTAAAACGAAAGGCTAGAATAATGGTCTACACACTAGTCAGGTATCGGAAATATATGTTTGGCTGACATGTATTTCGGCACTCGCAATACTATGGTTTCACTAAGGTTAATCTCCCTCCCGCTGCATAAGAGAAATCGTTAGGGCGAACCTCTGGTATTTGACCTGTGCTTGTGATAGAAATACTAGGCACGGTAGCAAGTTGCTGGGAGTGGGGCTAGGCTAATAGGATCAGTGTTTTGACGAGAAAGAAAGCGTACAGCAAGATTGGAGAGGAAACAGGTGAATAGGTTGACAGTTGGTGTCCCATCAAAGGGGGTCAGTGGGTTGTACCGCGGGCGGGGGGCTACTCGCAGTTTTATGTGGTGCTGGGTGCGTTTGTATAAAAAGCGTTCTAGCACTAACCAATGGCGGTTGGGGGAGAGGGTTTTGTACGTGAATGCTTACTAATAGGATTGCATGTCGTTAACGGACACAGGTCAGTGTTAGGGGACAACCTAGAAGGTAGTGTGCTAATCGCGGTGTGGCGGTAGGTCGGCATTGGTGCTTGTTTGGACCATAGAAGTCTATCACTCTCCGACTCGGAGATAGATGCGGTATAGGGGGGAATAGTTAGGAGCTGGGGCTGGCGTGTGGTGAATTTGACCTAAAAGCATGTACTAGTGTAGGTGTGTTAGAGGCCGGCAATGAGCAAATACTAAGTTTTGTGGGTGGGGTGAAAGAAGACTTAATATGTGGTAGACAAGGGTGAATGCCGCCGTGTGTGGACATCTGATGTAAGGGGTTGTCCATAGAATGCGTTTAGTACTGGGGGTGGGCTGGTCGATTTGTGGTTGTGCGATAGGGGCTGTTGTATATTAGTGTAGGCACTAGCAATGGCGGGCGATGTAGCAGAGGGTGCATGCGGGTACAGACCGGCTTGTCTAATCGTGCATGTTATATGTAGGGTTGTGAGATAATTCATAGTAGTACCGTTGTCTCGGTAGTGCGTGGTCTTAGCTCTTTGTGAAGACAAATTAGTCCTAGCAAATAGTCCTGGTGGGGAGATAATTCGGCTCAAGCGGGGATCCAACTGTGGTTTTTTCGACCGTTCACCTGTAATTAGTACTGGGAGGGTGGTGTTTAAGGTCAGCTATGGGGTCGTGCTGTGTTATGCCGGGGGTCGCAAGAATAAAGGAGAAATCGTACAACTTATGGGAGCGCAATTAATGCCATCGACTGACAATGGCCGGTGATTGCACAGACTAAGATGGAGGTAGCGGCATACCTGCGTCGGTGTCATTGTCTCTCGGTTAAGGGTTATGCTCTTTTTGTGCAGGGTGGGTCCATCTGCCTGCGCGACACCATGCGGGGAGTTATAGATCGACGCGCAAATAATAGAGTATCTTCCTATTAGCCGGGGCGTCGTGAAAGATGTATGCAACTTCACATTTCCTATTGCTTTGCCGGTCGTAGCTAAAAGGTTATATTCCTGCACTAAGTCGGAAGGGGGGGGGGGGGGGGGGGGGGGGAGAGGGGGGGTGGGGGGGGGGGGGGGGGGGGGGGGGGGGGGGAGGGGGGGGGGGGGGGGGGAGCGGGGGGGGGGGGGTGGGGGGGGGGGGGGGGGGGAGAGGGGGGGGGGAGGGGGGGGGGGGGGGGGAGGGGGGGGAAGGGGGGTAGGGGGGAGGGGGGGAGGGGGGGGGGGGGGGGGGGGGGGGGGGGGGGGGGGGGGGGGGGGGGGGGGGGGGGGGGGGGGGGGGGGGGGGGGGGGGAGGAGGGGGGGGGGGGGAGGGGGGGGGGGGGGGGAAGGGGGGGGGGGGGGGGGGGGGGGGGGGGGGGGGGGGGGGGGGGGGGAAGGGGGGGGGGGGGGGGGGGGGGGGGGGGGGGGGGGAGGTTAGCTTACGTAATTATCAAAGTGTACCGGACACGTAGTTTATTTCACCAAGATCATAACGCACGGTTGCTGAAATCGCAAAGTCGTCTGAGAAACTCTACACAATCGATTCAAGCTATCTATATATGGGGGTTTTGTTTTGAACTGTATGTTTAGCACCACGTAAAATCCTAGGGTTTCATTAAGGTCGAATAGGTGGTAATTACGACTTAGAGTATGAGCCCGAGGTAAATAATGTTAGCGACATCTCGTGGTATTTGCCTGTGTTGTTGTGGATAGACCACTAAAACTAAGAGCACTGGAGCAATGGCGTGGGAGTGATACTAAAGTAGTGCTCATTTCCTGACATGGCAAGCACCCCCGAACATTCACATGCAGCCGATTAGAGAGAAACAGGCCCATGTGTTAGATCGGTTTTTCCCCCATCAACTCATCACCTTAGTACCGCCCTACTCAAACTTTAATGCTGTATCTCGGTGTGTTACACGTGCTGGGCGAGCACGGTAACAAATGCTGGTGGGGGAGCGTCATTAGATGCTGATCCTTACTGTATGAGTGTGTGCATTCGCTAAACCCCCATGTCATGAGCGCACGACACACAGGAGATGTAATTGGCCAGGCGCGTCACAGGTAGGGACGCCGGTGGGTGGGTTGTTGTGCATAAACTACACTCCTAGCAAGATGCTGGGGGGGAGAGATACCCTGCCGATAGAGATCCACTGCGTCTGTGACTGTGATAAAAATGTACTATGCCTTTAACGGCAAAGCCGCCGCAATGGCACAATAGATCATAGGTTTTGAGGTGAAAAATAGACTGAAAGTTTAACAACAGGTAAGTCTGCTGAGTGACCCACTCCCGCCCTGTAATTTTTCAATCCCTAAATTGGGTTAGTTACTGGGTGGACTTGGTGCGTGGTAGTGTGGTAGTGTGGTGCGGGGGCAGTGTTTAGGTATGTGTGTAGGGGGCTGGCTAGCATATCAGCGTATGATAGTGATGCAAAGTGACCGCGTACAACCGTCTGGATAGATTCATTTATATGTAATGGTGCCCCCTGAGAAATAATTATAGGTCCTTGTACCTGTCTCTCATTAGTCGTGTCTTACATTGACTCGTTTGGGGAAAAGTTACGCCCTGAGCGCCTAGCCCATGCTGGGCGCTACCTGCTACAGACCGTCCCAACGTTTTTTTCACCGTGGAGCTCATTGGAGATAGCGTGTGGTTGTATTCCCCACAAATGTTTCTGGCCGTTTGTGTGCGCGCACCGCAAGAGATAGAAATCATAAACCTTCATGCGACTCACAATCTCACACCTCCTCCAGCCCTGGACACATGAACGCCGTGCATCTACCAACGAGTAGGGCGGACGCATACCTGCCTGTCATGTGTCTATTGGTAATGTTCTCGGTGGGTTTTGTCAGGTGTAGCATCACGGGGGGTGCCGACAAGTGACACCCCGTAATACCCCCATCAACCCACCATCATAATAGACGTTAGTCAGTTACCCTATTACGCGGGTCGTCGGTTGAAGGAAGGTGATCATCTTACAGTTACTAATGTTGCTTTGCCGGTCGTATAGTCAAAGTTATTAGTTCCGGGTAACACTCTCTAACGTTGAAAAGGTGACCCAGCTTGGTATGAATGGGTAGCAGTGGGGCTTAGCACGTGTCCGGACGCTTAGTTTCTCAAAACAAATCAACCGCCACATGCCTTCAACCACAGTCACAAAGCGTAGAGCAAGACCGTCCTACAGACCACCCCCCATACCTTCATAGTATCTGCCCCTCTCCATTCGCTTTCCGTTGCGAACATGCTATGTTTATCTCTCCCCCCCCAGTACCCAGTACCTAGATACCCCTATGGTGCTTAAGGGCGTATGAGTATGTACAATGGGCATAGATCGGAGAGAAGTATACACCGAACCGGCTGGTGATTTGACCTGTGCTTGTGCTATAACTGTACATCCTGATCACTAGTGGCAAATTAGCGGGTACTCAACATGCTGGGTGGGGTACTAAATAGGATCATGTTCTGACAGGGGCATCGAAACTATCACCAGCACATCACCAGTGGATACGCCAGTGCAGACCAACAGGAATGTTTTACGCGGTTTTCCCATCAACCCAATGCAATTAGCTACCTACTATCTCATTACTTGTGCTGTGGTGTTACACCGTTGCCTGAGCACGTACAAATGCTGGGAGAGTAGTGTGGATGAGATACTGTCTTAGGGTAGAGTGCAGTTCGGTAACCACATTCGTTTGAGACCAAAGAATGTAGTAAGTTCGTCCGTCGGGTATTCGCATTGGGTGGTTGTGTGAGCATACAGGCTAGCAGTACGTAATGCTGAGGGATAGATAATGCTGGAGAAGGAGAAGTAGCACTTTCTGGCTGTGGAATGTGATACAAATGTCGACTAGTGGTTTACCTGACAACAGGCTGGGGCAATGAACAAGAATAATAAGTTTTGATGTGAAAGCAAGAATGAATGAACCATGTTAAACAATGCCACCCATCGGCCCCCCATGTATTCATTGTATGTAGATGTATCCAGGGGAATCTTTAGGTCTTTGCTGGTAATTTGTTGTGGTGCTGGGGCACTGTTGTGGGTTGTTAGGCGACTACTACAAATGCGTAGGAAGTATCCTCAATGTCATCGTGACAACAAGGCACAAAAAAAGTTCATGTAATAATTATTCTATATGTATGGGATGAAAATTATAGTGTCGTGTACGGGGTCAGGTATCTGTGCTTATTAGCTCTTTTTGGTACAGAGTTGACCACTAGCCAACAATGCTGGGGAATAGGTGGCTACAACGTCCCACTTTTTGATCAACCGGTGACACTGCATTGAATTTAGTCTGTGTGGGTGGGTTGTTTAAATGGCAAGGGATGTTTCTATTTCTGTCGAACGAAGAAAAGAGAAGGTCTTCACCGCATAGATGGACCAATTGAACTCTCAAATCACTGGACAATGACCGGGGTGGATTACAACTAAGTGAGGACGCATACATACCTGTCATGGTCTCTAGTTTATGTTGCTTTTGTCAGTGGCCAATCTCAATGCCAAATTGCAATATAAAAATTGCCTTTTTACAGGATAAGCATTTGTTTTTGCGGGGTCGTAGATAAAAGGTTATATTCCTGCGCTAAGGTTCGTTTAAAAGGTGAGCTAGTTTATCAAGTGTACAGAATCTGTAGTTTATTCACAAGATAAAGACATGGCTTAAAACAAAGCTATAGAAAAGTCCTACAAAACTATTCAAGTACCGAGATATTGGTTTGCTGAAATGTATGTCAGCACTAGCAAATACTATTAGGTTTCAATAAGGCTAATAATAAGTTACAATTAGATAGAGAGAAATCTTAGCGACCCTCTGGTATTGACCTGTTCTTGTGACAGATAAAAATCAACTAGCACTAGCAAATGCCGTGAGTGTACTAAATAGGATCATTTCTGAGAGGGAAAGAAAATGACATCACAGGCAAGGATAGAGAGAAACAGGGATAGTTGCGTTTTCTCCCATCAAAATATATTAGTACCCACTGAGCATAAGATACAAAGTTAGGTTACACGTCGCACTAGTCACTTTAAAAAAGTGGTATCAGATAGATGGAATCTTACGTTTATTCAAAGAATAAAGACATCGCTTAACCACATAGCTAGATAAAAGTCTACCAAGTGTTCAAGTATCTGGTATATGTTTGCTGAAATGTAAGGGTCACCACTAAAATACTATGTTTTCATTACGGCAAATATTAATTACACTTAGATAGAGAGAAATACTTAGCGCACCTGGTATTTGACCTGTGCTTGTGATAGAAATACAACTAGCACTAGCAAATGCTGGGGCAGTGTACTAAATAGTGGGATTAGTGGAGGGTTCTGACAGGGAAAGAAACTCATCACATGCAAGGATGAGGAGAAACAGGGATCAGCTTTTACGTTTTCCCATCAAACAGCAGGTTAGTACCCTACTAGTATTAATGTGCTGGTGTGCTGGTTTGTGGCGGCGGGTGCTAGCACTACGGGGTGTAAGCACTGGGAGAGTATTAGATGAATCTTACTTAGAGGAGTGCATTCGCTAAACAAATTCATTTAGGGGACAAAGAATAATAGTGTCGTCCTTCGATATTAGCCATTGGGGGTGGGTGTTTGACAATAAAGCGCCTAGCACTAGCAAATGCTGAGAGATAATGCTATATAAAATCACTGCTCTGTCACCGTGAATAAAAATGTAAACTAGTTTTACGAAAAGCCGCGGCAATTAAACAAATCATAAGTTTTGAGTGAAAGAAGAATGAAATTTCACAAGGTAATCCTGACTGGACATTCCCGGGCTGTGATTTACGCCGGATGAATCGTTGATGGTACTAGCGGGGTACGGGTGTTTGTCGATTTGTTCTGCATGTGTGCTGGCAAAATGTTGAAATATATTGTTAGCAGCTGAGCAAATGCTAAAGGAGGAGTATACAAATGAACAGTAACAACAACTTGAACTTAATTCATTTACTATGTATGGTAGTGAGAAGATATCATAGGTCCTTTTCGGCAGTATCTGTCTTATGGTCTATTTTTTGACAAAAAGTTAACACTAAGCAAAAGCTGGGAAGGTAATGCTACAAAAGCCCATAGCTTAGTTTCACACCGATAAAGACATGGCTAAGGGATACTGGTGGGGAGGACTCAAATGGGTATTCTTCGTTGCGGTGGAGAGGGTGCGTTGGAGAAATCTAGAACATCATGGACACTATCAAAGAATAATAGTAAGAGGCACAAGTACGTGATTACAAAAAACCTTACCGGAGAAAAGTGAGAGGCCATACAAGCCGGTCCTGGTCATCGCAGGGGAGGCTGCTTGTCGTCAGTGCCATACTCACTGCCACAATTGCACTATAAAAATCAATCAACCCAAAATAATAGAGATAACATTACATTATTACCGTCGTCGGTGAAAAACAGGATCAACGTTTTCCAGGTAAGAATTGCTGTGGTGCCGGTCTAGTAGATAAAAGGTTATATTCCTGCAACTAAGTCGTTTAAAGGTGATCTTTTATCAAGTGTACAGAAGCTTATTTATTCACAAGATAAAGACATTGCTAAAACAAAGCTAGAGAAAAAGTCTACAAACTATTCAAGTATCGTGATATATGTTTGTTGAAATGTTTGTTAGCACTAGTCAAATACTATGGTTTCATTAAGGCTAATATTAATTACACTTAGATAGAGGAGAAATATTTTAGCGAAACCTCTTGGTATTTGACGCTGTCTGGTTGTGATAGAAATACAACGTGCACTAGTGCAATGGGGAGGGTGACTAAATAGGACTCCATTTCTGACAGGGAAAGGCAAACATGTTGTCATGGATAGGGCGGAAACAGGGAATAGTCTTGCGTTTTCCACCAAAATCCTTAGTATACCCTAGTAGATTTAATTGTGCGGGGTGTTACACGTTGCTAGCCACTAACAAATACTGGGAGTGGTATAGTATGAATTTACTAATCACTCCAATTTCGCCATCCACATTCATTTAGACAAAGAACGTAGTGTCGTCAGCCGTTTTGGCATTGTGGTGTTTGACAATAAAGATAGCACTAAGGCAAATGCTGAGAGGATAAGGCTATAAAATACACTGCTCTGAGGAATGGGTCGATAAAAAATGTAACTCGGTTTACGAAAAAGCCGGCAGTTGAACAAAATCGTAAGTTTGAGTGAAAGAAGAATGAAATTTAACAAGGTAAGCCTTGAGGAATTCGATGTATGTTCCAGAAATACATTAGTACCGTTGCTGGTATTTGGTGGAAGCTGGCCTGGTTGTATATTGTTAGCACTAGCAAATGCTAGGAGAGGTATCAAAGAAATTCGGAATAACAGCAGAATAAATTCATTTATATGTAGTGGTGATGAGAATAATTATAGTGTCCTTTCTTAGTATCTGTCTTATGCTTCTTTTGAGAAAAAGTAGCACTAGCAAATGCTGGGAGATAATGCTACAAACGTCCAACTGGTTTTTTTCAACGTAACATCAGTAAGTATTACTGTGATGTAAATCAAATGTTCATTTTCAGTCGAAAGAGAAGAAAGAGAAATCTAAAATTAAGGGAACCAATTAATCCAATCACTGCGACAATGACCGGTGATTACAACTAAATTGAGGACGCATTACCTGCTGTCATTGTATCTCTAGGTAATGTTCTGCTTTTTGTCAAGTGCCATCTCGCAATGCCAAAAAGCATATAAAATCAACCCAAAATAATAGAGTTATCAATTACTTATTACCGTCGTCGGTGAAAATGAATCAATTAATTAATACTGTTTTGCCAGGTCGTTCAATAAAATGTTATCTTCATGCATAAGTCGTAGAAAGAAGAGGTATATTAACGAAGGGTACCTAAGTAAGTTTATCAAAAGATCAAGACCATGCAAGAATAAAAGACTAATAACGGGTTGCGAAACTAGTTAAAGACTCAGACCTATGTGTGCTGCCATGTCTTCAGGTCAATCAAATAATAAGTTGGATAAGGCTCATAGGCACGCGTAGATCGTAGATCAAAGACCATTGCAAGGCCTCCTGATCTTTGACCTTGCTGTGACAATCAAAGACAAAACTAGCAGAGGTAATGCTCTGAGGGTACTAGTTGAGACATGATGATCGGGAAAAGGGGAGCCTTACGGACAAGGAAGAGATGATTTGGGAATGTGCAGGGCGTAGAGTAAAGGTATAAATAGTACCGTGCTACCATAAGATGAAAAAGTTATGTTCCGCCACTAGCTAGTTTAAAGCTCAGCTTCTCAAGCGAACAAACTAAGTTTATGCAAAAGATAAAGACGTGCTAAAACCAAGCTAGAGAAAAGTCTACAACTATTCAAGATATCTATATATGTGTGCTGAAAGGGATGTCAGCACCAATAGCAAAATCACTAACAGCTTTTCATTAAGGCTAATATTAGGTACACGAGATAGAAAGAAATTTAGCGAACCTCTGGGTATTTGACCTGTGGCTTGTGATAGAAGTACAACTAGCCACTAGCAAATGCTTGGGGAGTGTACTAAAAGGATCATTCTGACAGGGAAAGAAAACAATACAGGCAAGGATAGAGCAGAAACAGGGAAAGTTTACGGTTTCCCATCAAAGCGTCATAGAGTACCCCTACTAGCATTTAATTGTGCTGGTGGTGTTACACGTTGCTAGCACTAACAAATGCTGGGAGAGTATTAGATGATCTCTTAAAAAGAGTGGGGGGGCCCGGATTCGCTAAACAACTTCATTCAGACAAAGAATGTAGTTGTCGTCCCGTCGGTATTCGCATTGTGCTTTGTTTGACAATAAAGCTAGCACTAGCCAATGTGAGAGATAATGATATAAAATACACTGATCTGTGAATGTGATAAAAATGTTAACATAGTTTTACGAAAAGCGGCCAATGAACAAAATAATAAGTTTTGAGTGCAAAGAAAGAATGAATGAAATTTAACAAGGTAATCCTTGATGAATCGATGTTATTTCCAGAAATCTTTCGTACTTTGCTGGGTATTTGGTAGTGTGTGCTTGTGGATGGTGTTATTGTTAGCACTAGCAATACGTAGGAGAGTATCCAATGAAATCGTTACAACAGTGACACAATTCATTTATAGGTATGGTGATGAGATAAATTATGTGTCCTTTCTCAGTATCTGTCTTATGCTCTTTTTGATGAAAAGTTAGCACTAGCATAATGCTGGGAGATAATGCTACAAACGTCCAACTTTTTTCAACCGTACATCATTAATGATACTGTGGTTTTAATAAAATGTTTCTATTTCCACCAGTCGGAAGAAGAAAGGAGAAATCTAAACTTAATGGACAATTAATCCAACACTGGACAATGACCGTGATTACAAAACTAAGTGAGGACGCATACCTGCCTGTCATTGTCTCTAGTTAATGTTCTGCTTTTGTCAGAGTGCCATCTCTCAATGCCACAATTGCAATATAAAAATCTAACCAAAAATAATAGAGTTATCATTACTATTACCGTCGTCGGGAAAAATGAATCAACTTACAGGTAATAATTTGCTTTGCCGGTCGTAGATAAAAGGTTATATTTCCTGCACTATAGTCGTGTAAAGGTTGAGGCTTTTATCAAAGTGTTACAGGAAGCTTAGTTTATTTAACAGATAACGACATGCTAAAACAAAAGCTATGAGAAAAAGTCTACAAAAACTATTCAAGTATCTGATTCTATGTTTGTTGAAATGGTAGGTCAGCACCAGTAAATACTATGGTTTCATTAAGGCTAATATTAATTACCACTTAGATAGCGAGAAAATATTAGCGAACCTATGGTATTTTGCACTGTGCTGGTGACTAGAAATTACAACTACGCACTTAGCAAATGTGGGAGTGTACTAAATAGGATCATTTCTGACAGGGAAAGAAAACAATCACATGCAAAGGGATAGAGAGAACAGGGAAGAGTTTCGTTTTCCCATCAAAATCATTGAGTACCCTACTAGCATTTAATGTGCTGGTGTGTTACACGTTGCTAGCACGTAACAAATGCTGGGAGAGTATTAGATTGAATCTTACTTAAGAGTCGCCATCATCGATAACCACATTCATTTAGAGACAGAAGAATATGTAGTGTCGTCTCCGCGGGATTCGCAATTGTGGTTGTTGCAAATAAAGCTACGAACTAGCAAATGCGGAGAGATAATGCTATAAATACACTGCTCGGTGAATGTGAATAAAAAATGTAACTAGTTTACGAAAGCGGCAATCACGGCATGAACAAAAATAATAAGAGTTTTGAGGTGAAAGAAGAATGAAATTTAACAAGGGTATCTTGATGAATTACGATGTATTTTCAGAAAGAAATCTTTAGTACTTTGCTGTATTTGGTAGTGTGCTGGCAATGTTGTTGTATATTGTTTAGCACTAGCAAATGCTAGGAGAGTTATCAAATTGAATTCGTACAAAAAGCGAATAATTCATGTATATGTTATGGTGATGCAGAATAATTATTATGTGTCCTTTCTTAGTATATGTTTATGCTCTTTGAGAAAAAGTTAGCACTAGCAAATGCTGGGAGATAATGCTACAAACCGTCCAACTGGTTTTCACCGTATAGCATTAATGTATACTGTGGTTTTAATCAAATGTTCTCTCTTCAGTCGCAAGAAGAAAGACGAGAAAGAAATCTAAACTTAATGGACCAATTAATCAAATCACTGGACAAGGAACCGTGATTCCAATAAGTGAGGACGGCATACCTGCCTGTCATTGTCTTAGTTAATGTTCTGCTTTTTGTCAGTGCCATCTCAATGCCCAAATTGCAACTATAAAACTCAACCCAAAATAATAGAGTTATCATTACTATGACCGTCGTCGGTGAAAAATGAATATTCAACGTGACAGGTAATAATTTGCTTTGCCGGGTCGTAGATAAAGGTTCTATTCCTGCAATAAGTCGTTTAAAGGTGAGCTTTTTATAAAGTGTACATTAAGACTAAGGTATGTTTAAGTAGATAAAGACATTGCCTTAAACAAAGCTAGAGAAAAAGTCTACAAACTATTCAAGTATCGGAAATGTTGCTGAGTATTGCAGCACGTATCAAATAATATGGTTTCATAAGGCTAATATTAATTCACTTAGCTAGAGAGAAATTTCAGCGAACTTGGTAGTTTGACCTGTGATTGTGATAGAAATACAACTAGCATCTAGCTAAATGTGGGAGGTACTAATAGGATATTTCTGATAGGGAAAAGAAAACATCAATGCAAGGATAGAGCAAAACGGAAGCGTTACGTGTTTCCCATCAAAATTATTAGTACCTACTAGCATTAAGATAAAAAGTAGTTCCTGACTAAGGCGTTTAAGGTGAGCTTTATCAGTGTACAGAGCTTAGGTATTCAAAAGATAAAGACATTGCTAACAACAAAAGCTGAGAAAAGTCTACAAATATGTCAAGTATCTGCTATATGTTTGCTGAAATGTATGTCAGCAAAGCAAATACTTGGTTTCAATAAGGCTAATATTAATACACAGATAGGAGGATGAAAATATTTAGCGAAACTCTGGTATTTGACTGTGCTTGTGATATAGAAATACAAAACTAGCACTTAGCAAATGACTGGAGTGTACTACAATAGGAGGTATTTCTGACAGGGAAAGAAACATCACTGCAAGGATCAGAGAAACAGGGGGGGATAGGTTTACGTTTTTCCACATCATAGACCCTACTAGCATGTATTGCTGTTGTGTGTTTTACACGTTGCTAGCACTAACAAATGCTGGGAGAGTATAGATGATGAATCTTACTTAAGAGTGCATTCGCTAACCGACATTCATTTAGACAAAGAATGTAGGGTCTCCGTCGGATTAGCAGGTGGTTGTTTGACAATAAAGCTAGCACTAGCAATGCTGAGAGAAATGTAAAATAACTGCTCTGTGAAGTGATAAAAATGAACAGTTTCGAAAAGCCGGCAATGAACAAAATAATAAGTTTTGAGTGAAAGAAGAATGAAATTTAAAGGTAACCTGATGAATTCGATGTATTTTCCAGAAATCTTTATCTTGTGGTTTTGGGTGGCGGAGTGTATATTGAGCACTGCAAATGCTAGGAGAGTTCAAAGAATGTACAACGCGAATAATTATTTATATGTATGGGTGAGAATAATTAAGTGCCTTTCTCGTTCTGTTTATCTCTTTTGAGAAAAAGTTAGCACTAGAAAATGCGGGGATAAGTACAAACGTCAACTTTTTTTCACGTACTCTAATTATACTGTGGTTTAATCAAAGGGTTTCTTTTTCAGTCGGAAGAAGAAAGAGAAACTAAAAATAAGGAAATTAATCCAATACTGGAAAAGACCGTGATTAAAATAAGGAGGGATACCTGCCTTCATTTCTGTTAATGTTCTGCTTTTTGTCGGGCCATCTCAAGCCACAATTGCAAAAAACAACCCAAAAATAATGAGTTTATCATTCTATTCCGTCGTCGGTGAAAAGAACAATTACAGGTAATAATTTGTTTTGCCGGTCGTGATAAAAGGTTTTCTGCACTAAGTTCGTTTAAAGGTTAGCTTATCAGGTACAGAAGCTTAGTTTATTCAAAAGATAAAGACATTGCTAAAACAAAGCTAGAGAAAATC
The DNA here is from genome assembly GCF_016097555.1 of Gigantopelta aegis. NCBI lineage: Eukaryota > Metazoa > Mollusca > Gastropoda > Neomphalida > Peltospiridae > Gigantopelta > Gigantopelta aegis. Next base: position 961 of record NW_024536280.1, on the reverse strand, counting down.
TACAAACTTTCAAATTGATATTGTTGGAAATTAGTAGCATAGCAAATACTATGGTTTCAATAAGGCTAATATTAATTACATTAGATAGAGAGAAAATTAGCGAACCCTTGGTTTTGACCTGGCTTGGAAGAAATAAACTAGACTGCAAATGTGGGAGTGTATAAAAGGATCATTTTGACGGGAAAGAAAAATACAGCAAGGTAGAGAGAAAACAGGAATAGTTTGTTTTCCCATCAAAATTTAGCCCACTAGCATTTAATTGTGTGGGTTACCGTTGCAGCACAACAAAATCGGGAGGTATAGTGAATCTTACTTAAGGGCATTCGTAAACCAATCTTAGACAAAGAATGAGGTCGTCCCCGGTATTGCATTGTGTGGGGACAATAAAGCTAGCATAGCAAAATGGAGAGATAATGCAAAATACGCTTGTGAAGTGATAAAAAATGTAAAGTTTTACGAAAAAGCCGGCAATGAACAAAATAATAATTTTTGAGGAAGAAGAATGAAAAAAATTTTTAACAAGGTAATCCTTGTGAATCGAGTATTTTCCAGAAACTTTGTACTTTGTGGTATTTGGTTTTGTTGGATGTTGTTATGGTTAGCCTAGCAAAGCAGGAGAGTATCAAAGAAGTACAACAGCGAAAATTCATTTAATTATGGTGATGAGAATATATAGTGTCCTTTAGTATCTGTTATGTTTTGAGACAAGTTGCACTAGCAAATGCTGGGAGAAAGCTACAAAGTCCCAATTTTTTCACCGGACATCATTAATTTAACTGGGGGTTTTAATCAAATGTTTATTTCAGTCGGAAGAAAAGAATAAACAAAAAAAAAATTTGGCCAATAAATCCAATCATGGCAATGACCGATTAAAACTAATGAGGGACGCATACCTGCCCTGTCATTGTTCTAGTTATGTTTGTTTTTGTCGTGATCCAATGCCAAATTGCAATAAAACAAC
>NW_024536279.1:0-8116 GCF_016097555.1 Gigantopelta aegis | reverse complement strand
ATAACATTCATTACAGAGCCAGTGGCCAAGAACCAATCAATCGAAGGCAGCAATTTGGTGGAAAAAAATACTCTATGTTACCTGTGAAGACATGTGTACTAAGATCACAAACAATAAAGTGGTGAATGTTGGAAGATCTGAGGACACCACAGGAGGAGGCTGACACTCGCATCCTACTTCATTGCAAGCATGCATCGCCCGATTTCAACTCAAATCATCATTGTTGCTGAAGACACAGACGTCATCATATGAGCTTGGCTTTCCAGAGCAGGATTGGGTCCACCATATTTATTAAATGTGGTTCCACTACTCGGACCAGATATATTGATATCAGTAAACTGGTCAGTGCCATTGGTAAAGACGTATGTGATGCATTGCTAGGCTACCATGCTTACACTGGTTGTGACACCGTCAGCGCCTTTAGTGGTCGTGGGAAAGTAGGTCCCCTGAAGGTAATTTTAAGCAACACCAAGTTCCTGAACGCCTTTGCTGAAACTAGGAAAGGGACTGGTTATTGTCAGAAGAGCTGTTTAAGTGTTTGGAACAATTTACCTGCCGTATGTATGCTGCTCAATCAGATATCTCCGACGTGAATGAAATGAGATACCAAATATTCCGATCCAAGAACGTGATATTGAATCTGGTCAGTTACCACCATGTAGAAACTGCCTCAAGTTACATGCTATTAGAGCAAACTACCAAACAGCTATATGGCAATCGGAGCTTGGAGGTTCAGCCTAACATACCAAGCCCACATGACAGCAACGGTTGGATACTTGATGATGATTCCGGCTTCAGATTAACTGGATGACAGGCCTACCAGCTCCAGATGTTGTCTTAGAATTCCTCTGTTGCAAGTGCAAAAGACAATGCACTGTTTCCTTTGTGTACCTGTGTCTCCAATGGGTTGAAATGTACAGAATCATGTTTCTTACAATCTTGTGAGAACATGCGAGATGATGAGAGAGAGCAAAAGAGCAGATTGATGACAGGTCTGAGGATGACAGCAGTGATAGTGATGAGTACTGACTCAGACTACAGAACAGTTTTGTCAACCATAAATACATGCCATCATGCATGTAGTAATGCAGATGTGTCTGGTCCTCTACATCTGTTATAATACAAGTATGAAAGTTGTTACATTTTTTTTTTATCAAAGTGTTTTACCTTTCAAATTTTATTTCAGCAGAAAACAGTAATCATTATGTTCTGTATCATTTTATTGTTTCTTAAGTGATTATTGCCCTGTATTGTCCTGTAATTCAAGCAAGAGAATAACATTTTTGCTATGCTATAGATACTTAGTATGATACTTAGTAGATACTTAGAAAGAATGTATATCAAAGCTTTGGATTTCGCCAATATCGTCGGACACAGTATAAAAGTAGTACTTATTTTATGCTTGTAAAAGTGTTTATAATATAAAGTAATGCCTTTAAAATGTTTGTTTTGAGGTTTTTTAATGATGTAGTATACTAGCTTTTAAATGTTGATAAGTGCATTTCAGTTTGTGATTAATATTAAACTTTATATAATGACATACAGTTTAATATGGAGAAACGTTATTAATTTTTAAGGAAAATACCCCCCTCTTAGTAAAACTCGTCTCCTGACCTTAAGCTACTCTGTAGAAAAGTCCATCATGCTGTTTTGAGACCCAGATACATACACCTATCAAAAAAGCATATTGAAGTTTGGTGCCCTCGGATGGTACCAATTGGTCAAATTTGGGGTCTCAGCTCATGGACTAATAGGCATGTCAATGTCATCTACATTGAGCTCTGATTCGTATGGAATATATTTGTTTACTCTGTTTGCATTTTCCGACCTGTCTACATTATGTAAGGCTGCCAGTATAGACCAAATAAAACATTTCTGATATTCGTTTTGAATGTTTAATATTGCTTTTTTGGCTTTTAAGATTCGAGGAAGAGGGATGTAGCTACTGCACAACTGACCTAACGACGCTAAACCTAACTGTTTATTGTACATTCAAAATAACAGAATGGACAAGCTCATTTTATTAATTAGTATGGATAGTATGGACATGATTAACAGCAGTACGTATAACCAGACGGATGATAAGATTGGATTATATCCATAAAATGTATTACACTAAACAACAATAATACTAAAATCATACCTCCAGAACAGACTCGTACAACAAAGCAGGTCGCACCTGTCATGAAGTGCGGTATAGATATTTGACCTCGTGTGTGTACACAGCGTTCTTCTCACATGAAACAACGCCCGTCGTCTATACCTCAGTCATACTACATCAAATGAAATATAATATTAAACCACTGTTCATTAAACTAGTGCTTAAACTAATTTCCGACTTGTGGATTATGTAAAATACTAGTAGTAGCACACGCTACGATTTATAACGGTGACCTTATTAGACCTATCCGACTGAGGGGTGACGCGTGATCTATTTATAGCGCGATGGGACATTCCCGCGATTGCACAACACGCAGCAATACGCTGGGACGTCACGTGATTAATTAACCAATCAGAGCGCGGCACCCCACACCCCAGCACATTATTGATGCAGAATCGGCTTTTCCTTTTCATCAACTTACGACAAATAATTATTAATCAAATTAATAAATGTATATAATTTCTTTTTATTTGATCTTTCTTGGAGTTAAATAGCAGGCTTTGTTTAAAGATGTTGGGTCTAATGTAAAACTATTTTATTATATACATGTATATTAAAAATGTTTTGGTTTAAGCAGTAAAAGTTAAAAAGTTTGTTTTGTTTAACGACACCTCTAGAGCACATTGACTTATTTATTAACGGCTTTTGGATGTCAAACATTTGGTAGAAAACATATGTGGTTATAATATTAAGAACTGTGTCCTGATATGTTTTACTGCTTTCCCACCTATGATTATATTAAGCTTGTACCGGCCTGAAATAATAATAATAATAATAATAATAATAATAATAATAAAAATTAACAACATGTTAATTATTCATTTATTATTATTATTATTATTATTATATTATTAATATTATTATTATTATTTTAGCCACCAGGCGCCCTGTTAACACATTAAAAGAAATGAACATATATTTAAGAATTCAGTACTTAGAAATGGGGTGTGTGAATTTGTAATTTCATACACCAACATGAGAAAAATGAAAATCTTAAACTGTTTTGTTTTTGTTTTTGTTTTTTGTTCACTACGTGTACGCAACACGTGTCTCTCGCCCTTTTCATGGACTTATCGACTAGAGAAATCGTAAACTCTCTAAAATATACATGAATAAAATGTTGTTGTGTTTACATAACTGATCTTCTTACAGCGCTGTCGGACACGTGTAAGTGTCAAGTGACAACTGCCAAAACTGACATGTCTACCGACACAAAAAAATGCACGTACGTAGTGTCAGCTTACATATATTTTATGAAAAAGTTACATATATGCGTTAAAGGTGCTATGTCAAAGTTTCAACAAAGACGGTTCCCGCCTAAACTATTTATTAATTTTTGCTTTGAAACATAAAGTTTATACCTTCAGCTATATGCCTATAAAATTATAACCAAATTATTCCATTTACTAGTATAAAACAATTTATTGTAAGGGGGGGGGGGGGGGGGGGGGTGGTGGTGACCGTAACGTCACTGTTTCATATGTACACCTTTAACACACTTACGTTTACCCATAATTCTTTGCAGTCAACTGACAAAGAAACAGAAGGCTTAGGTGGCTATACTATATTCAACCACAAATTATTCGGGAAACCCCTCTTGTTGCCCAGTGCAAGCCTTTTTATTAATTATTACTCTAGAGTTAATTATGGAAAGATTATGCGCTGGATCGATTAATTTGTAGTTCTAAAATAACAAAATATTATAGTTTCAACATTGACATAGGACCTTTAATATACTCACCCGTGTTACACACAAACACAGTATAAAATGTAAAAGATGTACAAAATATTCTCAAGTATTTAAAGTTTAAATAATTTTAAAATACCTCGTCCTCAAAAAGATGGTCTTTTCTTCGAAAACCGAATTTAGATTTTTCCTTTTTACTAAGATAACCTTTGATTTGATTTTTTTTCCGGGGTATGGATGGGTAGCTTTAATCATGCGATGTTAATATTGATTTTGTAGCTATTTCATATCTTACATAATGGATAATATACTATGTAAAAGTTGTTTGTTGTAGTAGTTGTTGTTGTAGAAGTAGTAATGCTGTTGTTGATGTTTTGGGTTGTTGTGGGTGTTTTTTTTTGTATTTGTTGTTGTTTGTTTCGTATATATGTTATTTACTTATTTTAGTAGCCTATATTAATATAATGAGGCGCATGTACGGGGGGAGGGGGGTTGGGGGGGGGGGGTTCGGGAATCAGAAGTCTCCCTGCTCCAAACGATTTTTTTCAATAGTTTCCGGGGTCACCACAGTACAGACCCCCTGCACTGGCGATGTTTTATATATATATATATATGTATGTATGTATGTATGTGTGTGTGTGTGTGTGTGTGTGTGTGTGTGTTGTGTGTGTGTGTTTTGTGCCCCGCCCCCCTTTTAGCAACTTCCTACGCCCGTGCCCTGTACAATTACCTGCAAAGATATCTCACTTTCTTTGTACATAAACATATTTTTCTTTTCTTCCTGCACTGTTTTCTTGTGTTTTGGTTTGTTTTGGGTTAATTCGTTTTTAATTAGTTTTGTTTTTCTTAAGTGATGTTAGAGGTAAAGATAAAGCGATTCATTTGCAGGGCATACAAAACAGAACTGAATTGCCTTTGGAGCGCCATGGGCACTGCGTGTGACAGTACAACGACTAAGATTGACACCGTCAAGGCTTCTGAAAAAGCAGTCACTGGTGTTACTGGATGCAGTAAGTTTAACTGTAAACATTATCATTAAAATATTAATGTGCATTAAGGTCGCCATGTTTGTAATATAAACGTGCAGTTTCTAAATTGATCAACAGATACTTATCTACGGCAAGGGATATTTACCACGAACTATTTTAGAATACCATAAAATAATACATAAAAGCTATTTCATGGGTTTTCTCGAATACGATTTTTATGTCAACGAGTGAAGTGTGAAAATATGGTTTTCACACATCACAAGTTGGCATAAAAATGTTATTCAAACACCCTCCCCCCCATGAAATGGTCTATTTAGTATATACATCTTAACTAATTTTAACAATATTGTTCGCTTTTTATTAATATTTGTAGCTTATTCTATCAAAAACACGTAACGCTTTGATATATTTCTTCCGAAGGAACTTTTGCAGAAAATTTACTTGACCATAGACTATTTTAAAAGAAATTTGAATAAAAATTATCTTTATTTAATTGTTAAATTAACATTTATTTAATACAGATATTCGGGCAAAATGTTCTAACCTGAGTCCTTTTTACCATGTATTTCCGTCATTCTACCCTCAAAATTAGTTGTAATCCATGTAAAAATGCCTAGTGATTTGTTTGCAACCATATATAGCTATTTGGTAGTAATGGTAATATAGATAAATGTTATGAAGATTCGGGCATTTCTGTTTAATTTTTGGCAAAACCCAGCCTGCCCCCCTCCCCCTCCTCCCTCCACTACAAAAATGGGACCCCGTACGCCTATGCTCAACGACAGAACATTGTGTCATAATTCTTTAACTTCGTATTCAATTAGTTTTAGATATTTTATCGTAATTGCATTCCATATGTCTTTTTATAGGTATAATTGTTTAAATTACATTTTTCTTCTTTTTCAAATACAACAAGATGTATTAGTAATCATCAAACTTAAACACGAAGAAACTACACTGGCCTCCATAATGAAAACAGAATAATTTATAAGGGAGATAATTTAATCATGAACTTGTTGAAAAAAGTAAACACGATTTCTATATTTTCACTGTAACTAAATTACAGAGAAAATATGACTTTTCACCGAATATCACTTTTATGTTTATAAGTTAGAGAAACCATACGTATTCCGTTTTAATTTACTGTGCCTTAATTCATTTTTATAGCCCCCACCCACCAAACCTTTTTTAACAGTGGAGAATAGTGACCCAATATCCAAAGGCAAAATGAGGGCATACATAAAGGTTACTAAATAAGTGGCCGTTTGATAACATTTATCTTACAAATTGTTTCAACAGTATTACTTCGTAAACGTGTATATCCAGTGTAAACAGTATCACTTCGTAAAAGTGTATGCACAATATTAAAGCAATCGATGATAGGATTCCAATAAATGAATGAATGAATGTTTAACGACACCCCAGCACGAACAATACATCGGTTATTGGGTGTCAAACTATGGTAAATGTAAACACAATGTGATGATCAACATCAATATAAAAATACAACAGTTAAATTAAAACACAGTGTAAAGGATAGGATTCCAAAGTCATAAGCAATTATAAACCTAGCAAAGTTCTAAACGACTTTGATATTACATTGCCCCAGAGATACCCGGTATGTGGTTGAAAGATTTACTTATTGAACATTCATATCAAATTTGAAAGCCATAAATGAAAAGAATTACACGGAACAGGGTTCAAACTCAGATTTTACCATTACACATTTCTGCGGCAATAATCTATTATGGGTTTTTTAATTCTTCCATGTGACCTTTATTTTTGCCATCAAAGTTCTCGTGCTAAAGGTGTGCTGCTGACAGACTGATCTGGTGAACGAACATATCAAACATGAAAGACATACATTAAGTTTCAGAGTTAAGTTAAAAGTATTTTTTTTTATTATGTGAACGATCGGAATTTAAATATAGTCTTAGCATAGTATTTAAAATTGTACTAGTATTATTACACAAACAGTGGCGTTCATGGCGTATTACGTTAGCTGGTTACGTATTCTGCGTTTTGGCTCGTCTAACGTTTTGAAGAAAATTCTTAAGACAACAACAACACCACACAACAGGCGTAACAACACAACAGTCACAACATCGAGAATACTCACTACACCCACGACATCGACAACAATAAAGCAGTATGATGCTTATGTATCACGTGATCTTCTTACAGCACTGTCGGAAACATGTAAGTGTCAGGTGACCGCTGCCAAAACTGACATGACTACCGACACCAAGAAATGCACGTACGTAGTATCAGCTCTTATAATATTCACTGAAAAAGAAACATTCAAACTCTGCAATATTTTTAAAAGAAAGTTTAATAACGTAGATAGATACTAGTTTCAGTCTTAAGTTTTATTTGTGGGACTTAGAAATCAGGAGAGTGTAAAAATTGAAAGTTTACGTTTCGGTCAAACGTTGGGGGAAAATGCTTCGTGGTCGCAAATGCAAGGGTTTTTTTTACCATCACAATCACAGGAACATTAAAACAGAAAATAGTAGTAGTAGTAGTAGTAGTAGTAGTAGTAGTAGTAGTAGTGTGTGTATCAATAGACATACAGTTAACAACTGACAGAGTAATTTATAATTAAAGACTTGATAATAGACTAGTTATTTTGTAGCGAACTGAAGAAGGAACTGGACTGTTTAGTAAAATCATCCAGTGTTGGTTGCGATGACAAAACAACAAGTACAGTGATAGCTACAACTGCCAACACTGCCTTGACAAAACTGACTTCATGCAGTAAGTACTGGATCGCTAGTGCACCCCACGTCATACAGTAATTTAAAATACTGGATCGTTAGTCTCTCCCCCACCACCACACACTCGTCATACAATAAGTACTGGATCGCTAGTACCACAAAACTAGTTGCAGGCCAGATTTACTTTATTTTCTAAACAATTCTTCGAGTTTTATCTACAATAGGGTATACCATATTATAGTAAATAAATCCACCAGCGAAATCCCCACATATTGTGTGTTTGTTTATGATGTACGTGTGTGCGTTGTGTATGAATGTGTTGTGTGTATATGTGTGTTGTGTGTATGTGTGTGTGTGTGCGTGTTTGTGTGTATGTGTAAGTAATATAAGTAATATAAAGGAGGTCATAAAAGGAGGTCATGTCAGTGTTATGAATATGGAACCCTTGTATTAGATTAATATTATGATTATAATTATTTTAAAACCCAATCTATTACTAGTTTGTGTTACGATTATTAAACTTCATATATTCTTTTGACAGCGGTTTCCAAAACGTGCAAAT